>NC_092333.1:266130000-266380000 GCF_046630445.1 Rutidosis leptorrhynchoides | reverse complement strand
CGAGTTTCACCTTACCAACTGCCTTCATTGACGCGCCCGTGATGCCAGCGATCTTCAAGTTAGTGTAGCATAGCCTATCCTTCACGCTGAACGGACCTTTTTTTTGAAACAATGCTAATATAAAATATCTGCCTCACTACCTGTATTAGTATAAATTCGATTGATGTTTCTGTTTGCAATTACAGCTGAGATGACCACAGGCTCTTCTGACAGACGCCAATTTGGAATGGTATGAAATATGATTGGAGCATACATCCAGGACTCCGTCCTGCGTTCTCTGTCTGTTTCATTTTCCTCTATCTCATTCCATATAACCTTGATGTGCATTTCAGGGGTTAGATCCCTTTCATCATTCCTTTCTTCTCTTCTGTTCTGTGACGACCCGAAAAATTTCGAGTAATTTTAAATCAAACTCTCGACACGATCTAATATTTTTGACGCGATAAGAAAAGTCTGTTATGTTGAGTCTCAAAAATTTTGAACTGTATCATGAATTCATTTAACCTTCGACTGTTTACGATGATTCAAGAACAATTATGTGTAAATAAATATGTATATATATATATATACACACATATGATTTCTATATATACTTAATATTAAATGTATATTGTAATATATATAAAATGTACGAATAATAAATATTCAACATATGGTATCATATAATATATATTGTATAACTATTAAATATTATATAATTAATAAAATGAGATTACAAGTTAAAATTTAAGTTGTTACACTAATATTATTATTACCTTCATTGTTGTAATGACCCGGAATTTTCCGACCAAATTATACTTATGAGATTAATATTTACATAAATTAAACCATACCAACATGATAAGCAATCCAAATTGTTGAGACTTGTGTTTTTGAAAAGAGTTTTACACAACGTTTGACCGTCCAATATGACCGATGATATCACGAACTATATAACATACGATAATTATACGTTTGTGTATATATATGTATTTATATATATTTAACATGATCTAAGGATGGTTTAACATCTCATTGTGTACTAATGACAATGAGTTATAAGTATATTTTGAAACTACTAACTTAAGTTTTCAAAACGATAACTATACGTAACATTCTTTGATATATATACTTATAACCTATAATGCTTATACATGTATCGTATATATAATTTATTTAATCACTTTTTAAGGACTTAAATACATAAAACAATATAAGTATATTCACAAAAGATAGCTATATTTGAATTCTCATTCCGTTTCCTCAAGATTTCTATACGTATATCTAGGATATATGTACCCGTATCATACCCAGCTTCTATACGTATTTAATATTGGTATATACACATAAAATCAACATCCTAATCAACATTATTACTGCCCTAGATATGAGGTAACTAGGATTTGTCAAGTAGTATGAATTATTAGTAAGAAAACAAAATTAGGAATCCTTTTCTTTCTTTATAAACTAAAAACGTTTTTATAAATGAACACCATTTTTTCACTCCATTTTCTCATACCTACACCCTCATTTATCTCTCAAAATACTCCTAACTTCATACTTGATCATCTCCAAGCATTTTCTCCATCATTTAGCTTCAATTATAAGCCTTAAACACCATAAGAAAACTCTTTCAAGAACATATCAAAATAACCACCCATTTGAAGAAGTTTACTTCCAACCTTTTGATCTAACTCCACTACTCTTTGATTCCAAGATTATTTCTTATCTTTTGCAGTAACTTTGTCCAAGTAACTTGAGGTAGTAACCTTGTTCATAATCTTATTCAATTCATATTCATATAGCTATCTTATTTTGTGGTATAAAATTTTAACAACAAGAACATAGTTTGAATGATTTCAAACTTGTTCGCAAACTAAATAGATCCTTCTAACTTGACTTTTAAAATACTTCAAGACCTGTAATATATCATAATGATATGCTAACCTAACAAGATATAACTTGGTTTTACAAAGAACATCTTAAAAACTGAATCTACGTCGTCGGAGTGCAACCGGGGCTGTTTTGGGTTGGATAATTAAAAACCATCTTGAACTTTGAATTGGAAGTTCATGTTCTGGAAAAATGATATTTCTTATGAATATGTTATCACATAAAAATTTAATGGTTTAACTCAAAGTGTAAGTATTTTTAGAAAAATGATCATTAAATGTTGTTTTTATGGAAAATGATCACTTTCATAAGTTTCACCAAAGTTTGACCTATAACCTATGATTTCGAATACAAACTAAGGTATTTTCAGTTCATATTCTTAAAATTTGACTCGATCCAAGGAAGTGACAAGTTGAACCAACAAAAACGGAGTTGTAATGAAGAAACTACGACTAAAACAAGATTGGGTATCCGAAGCTAGTTTAGCTACGAAAATATTTGGAGAAAAAGTAAATTAATCATATCTTTTCTAATTAATATGATATTTTATATATAATTACTTATGATTCGATTTTATATATTTCAGGACCACCCGTAAACAACACGAGAAGATTAATCATAAGACCTCATGATTGTACGCAACACGTCATTTGACAACACGGTACTTTATGTACGCAACATGTCATTTGACAACATGGTACCATGGGTCGAGATTAATTCTGATCAATACGAATACGATGGGGTCTTTATTTATTTTATTTAAGCAACTAATTGTGAACCACTAACATCGGACTGCTAACTACGGACTAAGAAAATATTAAAAGTATTAAAAGTATATATATATGTAACGATTACTTAAAAAGAAAATATGTTGATATATTATATATATGGTTAGGTTCTTGATATCTATCGGAGACCAAGTCGAATTAAATACCTTCAAGGCAAAAGTGAGTTTCATTTGCTCCCTTTTTAATTGCTTTTGCAATATATATTTTTGGGCTGAGAATACATGCGCTGCTTTTATAAATGTTTACAAAATAGACACAAGTACTTAAAAATATATTCTACGTTGAGTTGTACCACTGGAATATTTCCCTGTAGCTTGGTAACTACTATTTACATGGGTATTGTAAACGCGAATCCTGTTGATAGATCTATCGGGCCTGACAACCCCAACCAGACTGGACGACCAGTATTCAACGGTTGCACAGTACTTCGTTTTGGTGACTACACTTGGTACGGTGTAGTGATATTTCATAATAAAGGGAATATGCGACGTTGATTAAATGTTAAGTATGGTTACCAAGTGCTCAACCACTTAGAATGCTTTACATACACTTGCGAGTGTATTATGTTTATGATTATGAAATCTTGTGGTCTATTAACATATTGAAATGATTGTTATGATAAACCTATGAACTCACCAACCTTTTGGTTGACACTTTAAAGCATGTTTATTCTCAGGTACGAATTAAGTCTTCCGCTGTGTATTTGTTCAATATAAGGACATTACTTGGAGCCGATCATCGCAATGGGACCAAATGTTGATGACTTCGTCCAGGTGGATTAGGACGGGTCCTTTCAGTTGGTATCAGAGCGGTGGTCGTAGCGAACCAGGTCTTGCATTAGTGTGTCTAACTAGTAGTTGTTAGGATGCATTAATGAGTCTGGACTTCGACCGTGTCTACATGTCAAAAGTTTTGCTTATCATTTCTAGTCCGAAATCATCTACTTATCATCCTTAGGAAATTACCTGCTTATCATTCATAAGTCTAGAAACGTTTTATTGCATTTACTGCATTGATAGTGTATAGACGAATTCTTATCTTAGCATATCTGTTATTGCGAACTTTGACTGATACCTTTTCAAAGATTCTCCGTAATTTACGGGATTTTGGTATTATATATACATATGTAAATTATGTATTGAAGAGTACCAAATCTAACTCCTATAATCTATTCCATACCAAAAATTCATTTTCCCCATTATACAAGATGGATTCCGCATCTAGTTCGAATTCTTCAGATTCCGACAGTTATGCTGATATGGATTTCCATTCGGGCTCCGAAAGTAGCATCACCGAAATGGATCAACCAATTTCCCATCATTTATTCTGGATGAATTGGGGATGGGTTCGTAATACACTAAATCACTGGAGATAAGAAGAAGGTGATCCATTCCATCCACCAAATTGCCCTCTTAGCGATGAACCTGAAGCACTTACCGGCGAACCTATTCGAAACACCATTTTCTCTCTCATTTCTAGAGTATCTCGTCACGATTATATACTATCCCATATTACAAATCTTGTTCATTCGCTCACTCCAACCGCCAATCATCCCGGTGTACTAGCAGAAGTTAACGAACTTCGCGCTCGCGTGACGGCTTTGGAGAACATGGTGCGAAGGCTGCAAACACCAGCAGCAGCACCAGCACCACCATCAATAACATCAACAATACCATCATCACCACTAACAAACAACATCCGCATCACACGTCTCGACATCATAATCTGTCCCACAAACATCAACATCATACGCACCATAGATACCAAGGAGTACCAACAATAATGAACGATGAAGTATTGATCCATAACTTAATTGATGTTCTGCGAAGAATATGTGGTTTCAAAAAGTTTTAGAGATTTCTTATTCTAGCTCAAACCGAAAAGCAAATGAGATTAATATCATATTAACTCATTAAATTCATGATTTAATCTGAAGAAAATATATATGTATATATGTTTTCATAAAGATTGTAATTAAAAGTTCTTTTGTACAAAATATTAATGGTGAAATTTGTTTTTTAACGGGTAGGTAATACCCGAGGAATAATTAGATTTCATCTTAATAAGTTACATTGTACATTCGTCGAAGCTGATTCAACAGTCATTTACTATCCTACTTACAACCACCGATATACGTATCCGTTCACCGTAGAATAACCATTTTCATTCAATTTCATATTTGGATTTTGACTTCCCAGAATCCAACAAGTGGCATATGAAGAAAACATATGACAAAATAAAATCTGTTAGAAACAAACAAATTAACTATGAAAAATTTTGTTAAGAATCCACGCTAACTGTTCCAGCTAACTGTTCCTAGCTAACTGATTACATTTTATTTATCGCAGTTTATTTATCGCAATTTAATTATCGCACTTTTATTTATCGTCATTTAATTTATGTAATTATTTTACGCACTTTAAATATCGGGACATGTATACAATGTTTTGACATATTATATCGACGCATCTATATATATTATTTGGAATCACCATAGACACTCTATATGCAGTAATGATCGAGTTTTCTATACAGGGTTGAGGTTGATTCTACAATAATATATATAGTTTGAGTTGTGATCGAGTCTGAGACGTATACGGGTCACGACATGTATTAATTAATTCGTATATTATATATTAAACTATATATGAATTATTGGACTGTTACTGTGGACTATCGACTGAGGACTAATGACATTGGACAATTAAAATGAATTAAAATATTGATTATAACATATGAAACTAAACATTTCTTCAAGATTGCCACTTGATTTCATCTTAAACCTCATTGTATCTTGACGATTACAATCAGCGTTCAAATCTATCATGATTCTTAAAAACACCTCAATCGAGAGGATAAACCAACCGCACTTCATCTACGGAAGAAAAGATTGATGCATATAGTTATGCACCTGAAAACCCTCGGAAACTGAGTAAACGTTTGACACGTATCTGTTCTAGTTCCTTTGACATTGTTATTACCGAAGATCGTTTTGCAATCCCTTTCCAAAGTAGCTAATTTTGTCACAGCTCCAGCAAGTCAACTCCGACTTTTCATCTGAAACAACTTTATTATAACCGCGATATATATGCATACTCTTTATTGTTACTGGGGAACCTTTTATATTCCACAATATTACCATCAGCGATTAATCATTCTAAAAAACACAATTCTCCTGAAACCACCTCGATTTGATAACCGATGACCCAGATCAGTTAACTTTGAAAATGCTGATGAAGCAGCATGTTGTAGATGATCTTAATGGCCAAAAGTTTGATGATAAAGAAAGGAGTGTTAGGAACGCTCGATAGAAAATTTAGTACCGAAAAGCGGATTATGCGAAACTATGAAGAAAGCCGTGGACAAATCACAAAGAATAAGTTTGCCTTCAAAGAATCCAAATGATTCTGTGCCTGCTAAAATCGTTAGCAAACATCTTATTTCTCATTCTAAACCTTCACAGACAAATCTTCTTCATCATCCATTGATATTAGAAATTCTAAGATATTCTCGTATGTTCTATTATAAATATCCTCCATATTTCTGGCGATATTTTCACAACTATTCTTATCTGAGATCATTTATCTCTCCGTAATATCTGTAACATAAAAGAAACTGTGTTAGTTTCTAAATTCTGAAACCTTCGAGTTTAAAATATGAATGTTTTGAAGTAGTGTTGGGAACTGAAGCATGGATTAGTATAATATAATGACACTTGATCAACGTCATTATATTACAGTAAGTCATGCTGAGTTTCTAATGAAGCATGATGATTCAAAGTACCGTCATCATGTGCCATTTACATGACTCTTACATTCTATCTAATCTCTAAACATATCAAGAGAATATTTTTCTGGATGACTCGGTCTTCTCCAGGGTATTCTGGTAATTTAATAAATCAAAATCGTTCTATTACCATTTTCTTCTTAGATCATTAGCTATGTTCATTCTGAATTTCATATCTACGAATTCCGGACCATTACTTGCTTGACTCGAAGTCAGGAAGAGAAAACGAAAGCATGAAGCTCCGAAAAATAATGAAGAATATAAACTCCGATAATAACCCCGAAATTACAAACCGTGTATATTGATGCAGATAGCAATATAGAGACACGGGAGAATTAGAAACACTATAAACACAAGAGTATAGTAGAAGTAAATAGATTCTTCTGGTGGTAGATGAAAAAGAAGAATGACAGATATAAAAGTTAGGAGTATATCAAGAATCAAGACTGGATGGAGCATATTGATGAATGCTTTAAAGTAAGAATTAAGGGAGAAAGAATAGAAGGTGTGAGTCGTGGAAAATAAGGAAACGAAGGGGTGAATTTATAGTGAAATATCTGACAGAGCAATCGAAACAAATTATTGCATATAATCAAAGAAGATCCTGATTTCCTTAATCACCAAAAAACTAAATCTTATTACGTAAGATTCTCTTTAAATCCCTTAAATCCCAGAAATCAATCATAACTACGTCATCGGTTAAGACGAATATATTTTACTCATCTCACTCTTTTACGATAGTCTCATTTATATTCTTCGCATAATCGAATCGTTTTATCTACATTACTCAATGATGATAAAACTCCATTATCACCTTATATTTGTCATGAAAACCTTCTTATTGTTATCCATAACAACCTCTATCAAATTTCGCGGGCGAAATTTCTTTAACGGGTAGGTACTGTAATGACCCGGAATTTTCCGACCAAATTATACTTATGAGATTAATATTTACATAAATTAAACCATACCAACATGATAAGCAATCCAAATTGTTGAGACTTGTGTTTTTGAAAAGAGTTTTACACAACGTTTGACCGTCCAATATGACCGATGATATCACGAACTATATAACATACGATAATTATACGTTTGTGTATATATATGTATTTATATATATTTAACATGATCTAAGGATGGTTTAACATCTCATTGTGTACTAATGACAATGAGTTATAAGTATATTTTGAAACTACTAACTTAAGTTTTCAAAACGATAACTATACGTAACATTCTTTAAAATATATACTTATAACCTATAATGCTTATACATGTATCGTATATATAATTTATTTAATCACTTTTTAAGGACTTAAATACATAAAACAATATAAGTATATTCACAAAAGATAGCTATATTTGAATTCTCATTCCGTTTCCTCAAGATTTCTATACGTATATCTAGGATATATATACCCGTATCATACCTAGCTTCTATACGTATTTAATATTGGTATATACACATCAAATCAACATCCTAATCAACATTATTACTGCCCTAGATATGAGGTAACTAGGATTTGTCAAGTAGTATGAATTATTAGTAAGAAAACAAAATTAGGAATCCTTTTCTTTCTTTATAAACTAAAAACGTTTTTATAAATGAACACCATTTCTTCACTCCATTTTCTCATACCTACACCCTCATTTATCTCTCAAAATACTCCTAACTTCATACTTGATCATCTTCAAGCATTTTCCCCATCATTTAGCTTCAATTATAAGCCTTAAACACCATAAGAAAACTCTTTCAAGAACATATCAAAATAACCACCCATTTGAAGAAGTTTACTTCCAACCTTTTGATCTAACTCCACCACTCTTTGATTCCAAGATTATTTCTTATCTTTTGCAGTAACTTTGTCCAAGTAACTTGAGGTAGTAACCTTGTTCATAATCTTATTCAATTCATATTCATATAGCTATCTTATTTTGTGGTATAAAATTTTAACAACAAGAACATAGTTTGAATGATTTCAAACTTGTTCGCAAACTAAATAGATCCTTCTAACTTGACTTTTAAAATACTTCAAGACCTGTAATATATCATAATGATATGCTAACCTAACAAGATATAACTTGGTTTTACAAAGAACATCTTAAAAACTGAATCTACGTCGTCGGAGTGCAACCGGGGCTGTTTTGGGTTGGATAATTAAAAACCATCTTGAACTTTGAATTGGAAGTTCATGTTCTGGAAAAATGATATTTCTTATGAATATGTTATCACATAAAAATTTAATGGTTTAACTCAAAGTGTAAGTATTTTTAGAAAAATGATCATTAAATGTTGTTTTTATGGAAAGTGATCACTTTCATAAGTTTCACCAAAGTTTGACCTATAACCTATGATTTCGAATACAAACTAAGGTATTTTCAGTTCATATTCTTAAAATTTGACTCGATCCAAGGAAGTGACAAGTTGAACCAACAAAAACGGAGTTGTAATGAAGAAACTACGACTAAAACAAGATTGGGTATCCGAAGCTAGTTTAGCTACGAAAATATTTGGAGAAAAAGTAAATTAATCATATCTTTTCTAATTAATATGATATTTTATATATAATTACTTATGATTCGATTTTATATATTTCAGGACCACCCGTAAACAACACGAGAAGATTAATCATAAGACCTCATGATTGTACGCAACACGTCATTTGACAACACGGTACTTTATGTACGCAACACGTCATTTGACAACATGGTACCATGGGTCGAGATTAATTCTGATCAATACGAATACGATGGGGTCTTTATTTATTTTATTTAAGCAACTAATTGTGGACCACTAACATCGGACTGCTAACTACGGACTAAGAAAATATTAAAAGTATTAAAAGTATATATATGTAACGATTACTTAAAAAGAAAATATGTTGATATATTATATATATGGTTAGGTTCGTGATATCTATCGGAGACCAAGTCGAATTAAATACCTTCAAGGCAAAAGTGAGTTTCATTTGCTCCCTTTTTAATTGCTTTTGCAATATATATATTTGGGCTGAGAATAAATGCGCTGCTTTTATAAATGTTTACAAAATAGACACAAGTACTTAAAAATATATTCTACGTTGAGTTGTACCACCGGCATATTTCCCTGTAGCTTGGTAACTACTATTTACATGGGTATTGTAAACGCGAATCCTGTTGATAGATCTATCGGGCCTGACAACCCCAACCGGACTGGACGACCAGTATTCAACGGTTGCACAGTACTTCATTTTGGTGACTACACTTGGTACGGTGTAGTGAGATTTCATAATAAAGGGAATATGCGACGTTGATTAAATGTTAAGTATGGTTACCAAGTGCTCAACCACTTAGAATGCTTTACATGCACTTGCGAGTGTATTATGTTTATGATTATGAAATCTTGTGGTCTATTAACATATTGAAATGATTGTTATGATAAACCTATGAACTCACCAACCTTTTGGTTGACACTTTAAAACATGTTTATTCTCAGGTACGAATTAAATCTTCCGCTGTGTATTTGCTCAATATAAGGACATTACTTGGAGCCGATCATCGCAACGGGACCAAATGTTGATGACTTCGTCCAGGTGGATTAGGACGGGTCCTTTCAGTTGTTATGATTAATACCAATATTAATATTAATATTAAGATCAGTATTAGTTATTTTACTATTTTCAATATATAATAAATGAAAGTGAACATATGTATTATGTTATATTATTTATATTACTTTTAATCATTATTCTTAATATTAATTGTATTATTTTGATATTATTATTATTATTAATAATATTTTTATTGATTCTATTATTATTATTAGTATTTTAATTATTATTAATTATATTTATTAATTATTAATATATTAAAGGTAAAATAAATACAGAAAAAAATCCATTAATCTGTTACACATCACTGTCTCTTCATTTTTTTTATTATGACTTTATATCGTATTGAAGATTTAGTGTTGACATTATCTCGCTATAAAACAATCGGGTAAGTGTTTGTTTGTTGAGGGAATCAATTGAGTTTCCAATGTTAATTAATCAAATATTATTACTGTTTCTATGCTTTAATTCCGCCATCATCTTTGTTCTATATAAAATATACATATACGTATGAATATGCATTAGAGACCCAAAACTAACACACACGCCCATTAATAGAACGTCACCACCTTCGATCAATCTTTTCTTCAACCACTTCATCACTTCTAACCAAACCACCAAGAACCACCGCAATACTACTTCCTTTTCTCTATCTATCTCTCTCTCCCCTCTCTCTCTCTCTCTCTCTCCCATTTCTTCAAACTTAATCCATCAACAACAAACTGCTGCACCTACTGGTCGATTGAAGATAATACAGCCGAAGCTTCTTGTGTTTTCTGTTGTTAAACCATCGCATAAAATCACAAACTGGGTACATATATTGCTGCTACCACTACACTTTTATTTCTTGTTTGTTTTGTTGTTCTCAAGTTATCACCAACACTATTTCGATTTCCTACTGCTACTATAATGTCATACTCGTGTTCAACTTGCAAACAAACGAAACTTGTAGTGACCCGAACTTTTCCATGTTTATATATATTAATTGAGATTGATATTTACATGATTAAATATTTCCAACATGTTAACCAATCAAACTTGTTAAGACTTGATTAATTGAAATATGTTTCATATAGACAATTGACCACCCAAGTTGACCGGTGATTCACGAACGTTAAAACTTGTAAAAACTATATGATGACATATATATGGATATATATATAGTTAACATGATACTATGATAAGTAAACATATCATTAAGTATATTAACAATGAACTACATATGTAAAAACAAGACTACTAACTTAATGATTTTTAAACGAGACATATATGTAACGATTATCGTTGTAAAGACATTTAATGTATATATATCATATTAATAGATATTCATACATGATAATATCATGATAATATAATAATTTAAAATCTCATTTGATATTATAAACATTGGGTTAACAACATTTAACAAGATCGTTAACCTAAAGGTTTCAAAACAACACTTACATGTAACGACTAACGATGACTTAACGACTCAGTTAAAATGTATATACATGTAGTGTTTTAATATGTATTTATACAATTTTGAAAGACTTCAATACACTTATCAAAATACTTCTACTTAACAAAAATGCTTACAATTACATCCTCGTTCAGTTTCATCAACAATTCTACTCGTATGCACCCGTATTCGTACTCGTACAATACACAGCTTTTAGATGTATGTACTATTGGTATATACACTCCAATGATCAGCTCTTAGCAGCCCATGTGAGTCACATAAAATTACAAAAATATGAGTAATCATTCATGACTTATTTACATGAAAACAAAATTACATATCCTTTATATCTAATCCATACACCAACGACCAAAAACACCTACAAACACTTTCATTCTTCAATTTTCTTCATCTAATTGATCTCTCTCAAGTTCTATCTTCAAGTTCTAAGTGTTCTTCATATATTCTACAAGTTCTAGTTACATAAAATCAAGAATACTTTCAAGTTTGCTAGCTCACTTCCAATCTTGTAAGGTGATCATCCAACCTCAAGAAATATTTGTTTCTTATAGTAGGTTATCATTCTAATACAAGGTAATAATCATATTCAAACTTTGGTTCAATTTCTATAACTATAACAATCTTATTTCAAGTGATGATCTTACTTGAACTTGTTTTCGTGTCATGATTCTGCTTCAAGAACTTCGAGCCATCCAAGGATCCGTTGAAGCTAGATCCATTTTTATTTTTTCCATTAGGTTTATCCAAGGAACTTAAGGTAGTAATGATGTTTATAACATCATTCAATTCATACATATAAAGCTATCTTATTCAAAGGTTTAAACTTGTAATCACTAGAACATAGTTTAGTTAATTCTAAACTTGTTCGCAAACAAAAGTTAATCCTTCTAACTTGACTTTTAAAATCAACTAAACACATGTTCTATATCTATATGATATGCTAACTTAATGATTTAAAACCTGGAAACACGAAAAACACCGTAAAACCGGATTTACGCCGTCGTAGTAACACCGCGGGCTGTTTTGGGTTAGTTAATTAAAAACTATGATAAACTTTGATTTAAAAGTTGTTATTCTGAGAAAATGATTTTTATTATGAACATGAAACTATATCCAAAAATTATGGTTAAAATCAAAGTGGAAGTATGTTTTCTAAAATGGTCATCTAGACGTCGTTCTTTCGACTGAAATGACTACCTTTACAAAAACGACTTGTAACTTATTTTTCCGACTATAAACCTATACTTTTTCTGTTTAGATTCATAAAATATAGTTCAATATGAAACCATAGCAATTTGATTCACTCAAAACGGATTTAAAATGAAGAAGTTATGGGTAAAACAAGATTGGATAATTTTTCTCATTTTAGCTACGTGAAAATTGGTAACAAATCTATTCCAACCATAACTTAATCAACTTGTATTGTATATTATGTAATCTTGAGATACCATAAACACGTATACAATGTTTCGACCTATCATGTCGACACATCTATATATATTTCGGAACAACCATAGACACTCTATATGTGAATGTTGGAGTTAGCTATACAGGGTTGAGGTTGATTCCAAAATATATATAGTTTGAGTTGTGATCAATACTGAGATACGTATACACTGGGTCGTGGATTGATTCAAGATAATATTTATCGATTTATTTCTGTACATCTAACTGTGGACAACTAGTTGTAGGTTACTAACGAGGACAGCTGACTTAATAAACTTAAAACATCAAAATATATTAAAAGTGTTGTAAATATATTTTGAACATACTTTGATATATATGTATATATTGTTATAGGTTCGTGAATCAACCAGTGGCCAAGTCTTACTTCCCGACGAAGTAAAAATCTGTGAAAGTGAGTTATAGTCCCACTTTTAAAATCTAATATTTTTGGGATGAGAATACATGCAGGTTTTATAAATGATTTACAAAATAGACACAAGTACGTGAAACTACATTCTATGGTTGAATTATCGAAATCGAATATGCCCCTTTTTATTAAGTCTGGTAATCTAAGAATTAGGGAACAGACACCCTAATTGACGCGAATCCTAAAGATAGATCTATTGGGCCTAACAAACCCCATCCAAAGTACCGGATGCTTTAGTACTTCGAAATTTATATCATATCCGAAGGGTGTCCCGGAATGATGGGGATATTCTTATATATGCATCTTGTTAATGTCGGTTACCAGGTGTTCACCATATGAATGATTTTTATCTCTATGTATGGGATGTGTATTGAAATATGAAATCTTGTGGTCTATTATTATGATTTGATATATATAGGTTAAACCTATAACTCACCAACATTTTTGTTGACATTTTAAGCATGTTTATTCTCAGGTGATTATTAAGAGCTTTCGCTATCGCATACTTAAATAAGGACAAGATTTGGAGTCCATGCTTGTATGATATTGTATAAAAACTGCATTCAAGAAACTTATTTTGTTGTAACATATTTGTATTGTAAACCATTATGTAATGGTCGTGTGTAAACAGGATATTTTAGATTATCATTATTTGATAATCTACGTAAAGCTTTTTAAACCTTTATTGATGAAATAAAGGTAATGGTTTGTTTTAAAATGAATGCAGTCTTTGAAAAATGTCTCATATAGAGGTCAAAACCTCGCAACGAAATCAATTAATATGGAACATTTTTAATCAATAAGAACGGGACATTTCAGTTGGTATCCGAGCGTTGGTCTTAGAGAACCAGAATTTTGCATTAGTGTGTCTTATCGAGTTTGTTAGAATGCATTAGTGAGTCTGGACTTTGACCGTATTTACTTGAAAAATGATTGCTTAACAAATTTTGTTGGAAACTATATATTTTTAACATGTGAATATTATGTGATATATTAATCTCTTAACGCGTTTGATATTATGTGATAGATATCTACCTCTAGAACAAGTCCCATTGACTTACCTAATAATAATGAAGAGTCAAATGTAAATTGGAATGATTCGTGGACTGATTCACAAGTTCCCGAAGAGGAACCGGAAGAAGAGTCGGAACCGAAAGAAGTATCGGAACCGGAAGAAGAATCGGAACCGGATGAAGAAATAGAACCGGTGGGGGAAATAATAAAACGGTTAAGTAAAAGAAAATCCTCAACCAACCGACCAAGGTTAATTATGGTCAATGGTGTTTCCGCCAAGGAAGCAAAATATTGGGAGGATTACCAATTCTCCGATGAATCGAATTCCGACGAGAATTCCGATGATGTTATAGA
This sequence comes from Rutidosis leptorrhynchoides, assembly GCF_046630445.1. NCBI lineage: Eukaryota > Viridiplantae > Streptophyta > Magnoliopsida > Asterales > Asteraceae > Rutidosis > Rutidosis leptorrhynchoides. The sequence goes on along the minus strand of NC_092333.1, from coordinate 266,365,267 downwards.
AATTACCCCAACTGAATTTAAAAAGGTAAAAGAAAATAATAAGGGAAAGGGCATAAAAATAGAGAAATCTAATTCCAACCCCGATGAACTTTATATGTATCGACAACCCCTGAAGTCCTTAAGTTGTAACAATGACTCGGGAACCTCTAAACCACCAGGTTTTTCTAAACCAATGTGGAAAACGACGGCTCGTATTAGGGGAACATCATATATCCCTAGAAACTTGGCAAAACGAACCAAAACCGAAGAAGAAGAAACAAGCGAGTCGGAATAAGATAGTTGTATTCGTGTGGTGTAATATATGTAATATAGTATGCTTATGCTTTATGATATATTTAAAAATTGCTTGTATTAATAAGTATTTTTTTTTATGAATCTAACTCTTGTCTATTTTACAGTATAAAAACACAAAATGGATAGACAACCCAATATTTTAAGAGACCTACCCGGAGACATGATTGATGAAATCTTGTCTAGAGTCGGTCAGAATTCTTCAGCACAACTATTTAAGGCGAGATCAGTTTGTAAGACATTCGAAGAACGTTCCAAGAATGCCTTAGTTTATAAAAGGCTTTCGTTCGAAAGATGGGGGATATCACATTGGGAAATCCATAAGTTACGATGTGTTTACTTTGACGCATATATTGCGGTTAAGAAATTATTTTGACTCAATATATCCGAATATTGGACTTCGTGATTTAGAAAAAGTGGCTAACATGCAACAAAAAGAAGCATGTTATGCTTACGGATTAGTAATGTTCGCTTCTCACCAAAGTGAGAACAAGAACATCGGGCTACAACTATTAAAAAAAACGTTCCCACAAGTGACGGAGTCGGTAATTGGGGTAAGAAATGAGGTTTTTAGATTGTTACGGGACTGTTGGACATTACGTAACCCTCGTCCCTTTGACGACGTTACAACACGCTGTCTTATCAACGGCCATAACGGTTATGTTCCACAAGACCAAGGATGGGAAGTAATCCTAGTAAAACCAGAATGCATGACTTGTTTCTGGACGTATGAATTACGTGTCTTTATTGCCTTTGCTGAACAACTTGTGTACTAGCTAGAATTATCTTCACAACCATCTTGTATCAAATTTATTGTGTGCTATATTTCATGCTATATGTAAAATAAGCGGTATTGTAAGTTGGTAAAATATTGTGTAAAATTTGAACGCGAAATATTATTATAATCAGTTTTTCATATAGAATTGTAGTAGTTGAATTGTATATTAGCTACTAAGTATGAACTTAACGGGTAGGTACTACCCGAATTTAAACTTATAAAACGCTAATATGAAGAAAAAGCTTTTATAAATGAGTTCATATTATGCTACGAAATACTATTAACTACTCTTAATATTCTGTATGATTAACTTGTTCCATTTGACTATTTTGAAGGAAATGGCACCGACTACTCGACACACCGTGAATATGAATGAAGAGGAATTCCGTACTTTTCTAGCTTCAAACATAGCCGCAGTACAGGCTGCGCTACATACCAACAATAACCTTGGATCTAGCAGTACAGGAAATTGTGTAGGATGCACCTACAAAGAATTCACTGCCTGCAAACCTTTGGAATTTGATGGAACCGAAGGACCGATCAGATTGAAACGGTGGACCGAGAAGGTCTAATCGGTGTTTGCCATAAGTAAGTGTACTGAAGAGGACAAAGTGAAGTACGCTACGCATACCTTCACAGGTTCTGCGTTAACATGGTGGAATACCTATCTAGACCAAGTGGGACAAGACGATGCGTACGCACTACCGTGGTCAGCATTCAAGCACTTGATGAACGAGAAGTACCGTCCCAGAACCGAGGTCAATAAGCTCAAGACAGAACTTAGAGGGTTACGAACCCAAGGATTTGATATTACCACGTACGAAAGACGATTCACAGAATTGTGCCTATTGTGTCCGGGAGCATTCGAAGATGAGGAAGAGAAGATCGACGCGTTTGTGAAAGGATTACCGGAAAGAATCCAAGAAGATATAAGTTCACACGAGCCCGCCTCCATACAACAGGCATGTAGAATGGCTCACAAACTAGTGAACCAGATTGAAGAAAGAATTAAAGAACAGACTGCTGAAGAGGCCAATGTGAAGCAAGTCAAAAGAAAGTGGGAGGAAAACGGTGATAAGAATCACCAATACAACAACAACAGCAATTACAACAATAATCGCAACAATTATTCCAACAATCGCAACATCAATCGCAACTACAACAAACGGCCCAACAACAACAACAACAACAACAACAACAACAACAACAACAACAACAACAACAACAACAACAACAACAACAACAACAGCAACTACAACAATCATCCCAACAACAATAATAATTGCAACAACAACAACAATCAGAAGCAGGTATGCCAAAGGTGTGAAAAGTATCACTCGGGGTTCTGCACCAAATTTTGCAACAAGTGTAAAAGAAATGGTCATAGCGCGGTGAAGTGTGAGGTCTACGGACCAGGGGTTAGTAGAACGAAAGGAACAAATGGTGTCGGAACGAGTAATGGCGGAGCAAGTAGTGTCGGAGCAAGTTATGCCAATATAGTTTGTTATAAATGTGGAAAACCGGGCCACATTATTAGAAATTGCCCGAACCAGGAGAACACGAATGGACAAGGCTGCGGAAGAGTTTTCAATGTTAATGCGGCAGAGGCACAGGAAGACCCGGAGCTTGTTACGGGTACGTTTCTTATTGACAATAAATCTGCTTACGTTTTATTTGATTCGGGTGCGGATAGAAGCTATATGAGTAGAGATTTTTGTGCTAAATTAAGCTGTCCATTGACGCCTTTGGATAGTAAATTTTTACTCGAATTAGTAAATGGTAAATTAATTTCAGCAGATAATATATGTCGGAATCGAGAAATTAAACTGGTTAGCGAAACATTTAAGATTGATTTGATACCAGTAGAGTTAGGGAGTTTTGATGTGATAATCGGTATGGACTGGTTGAAAGAAGTGAAAGCAGAGATCGTTTGTTACAAAAATGCAATTTGCATTATACGAGAAAAAGGAAAACCCTTAATGGTGTACAGAGAAAAGGGCAACACGAAGCTACATCTTATTAGTAATTTGAAGGCACAAAAACTAATAAGAAAAGGTTGCTATGCTGTTCTAGCACACGTCGAGAAAGTACAAACTGAAGAAAAGAGCATCAATGATGTTCCCATTGCAAAAGAATTTCCCGATGTATTTCCGAAAGAATTACCGGGATTACCCCCACATCGATCCGTTGAATTTCAAATAGATCTTGTACCAGGAGCTGCACCAATAGCTCATGCTCCTTACAGACTCGCACCCAGCGAGATGAAAGAACTGCAAAGCCAATTACAAGAACTTTTAGAGCGTGGTTTCATTCGACCAAGCACATCACCGTGGGGAGCTCCTGTTTTGTTTGTCAAGAAGAAAGATGGTACATTCAGGTTGTGTATCGACTACCGAGAGTTGAACAAACTTACCATCAAGAACCGCTACCCACTACCGAGAATCGACGACTTATTTGATCAACTACAAGGCTCGTCTGTTTATTCAAACATTGACTTACGTTCCGGGTATCATCAAATGCGAGTGAAAGAAGATGATATTCCAAAGACTGCTTTCAGAACATGTTACGGTCATTACGAGTTTATGGTCATGCCGTTTGGTTTAAATAATGCACCAGCTGTGTTCATGGACCTTATGAACCGAGTGTGTGGACCATACCTTGACAAGTTTGTCATTGTTTTCATTGATGACATACTTATTTACTCAAAGAATGACCAAGAACACGGTAAACATTTGAGAAAGGTGTTAGAAGTATTGAGGAAGGAAGAATTGTACGCTAAGTTTTCAAAGTGTGCATTTTGGTTGGAAGAAGTTCAATTCCTCGGTCACATAGTGAACAAAGAAGGTATTAAGGTGGATCCGACAAAGATAGAAACTGTTGAAAAGTGGGAAACCCCAAAAACTCCGAAACACATACGCCAGTTTTTAGGACTAGCTGGTTACTACAGAATGTTCATCCAAGACTTTTCCAGAATAGCAAAACCCTTGACTGCATTAACGCATAAAGGGAAGAAATTTGAATGGAATGATGAACAAGAGAAAGCGTTTCAGTTATTAAAGAAAAAGCTAACAACGGCACCTATATTGTCATTGCCTGAAGGGAATGATGATTTTGTGATTTATTGTGACGCATCAAAGCAAGGTCTCGGTTGTGTATTAATGCAACGAATGAAGGTGATTGCTTATGCGTCTAGACAATTGAAGATTCACGAACAAAATTATATGACGCATGATTTGGAATTAGGCGCGGTTGTTTTTGCATTAAAGACTTGGAGGCACTACTTATATGGGGTTAAAAGTATTATATATACCAACCACAAAAGTCTTCAACACATATTTAATCAGAAACAACTGAATATGAGGCAGCGTAGGTGGATTGAATTATTGAATAATTACGACTTTGAGATTCGTTACCACCCGGGGAAGGCAAATGTGGTAGCCGATGCCTTGAGCAGGAAGGACAGAGAACCCATTCGAGTAAAATCTATGAATATAATGATTCATAATAACCTTACTACTCAAATAAAGGAGGCGCAACAAGGAGTTTTAAAAAAAGGGAAATTTAAAGGATGAAATACCCAAAGGATCGGAGAAGCATCTTAATATTCGGGAAGACGGAACCCGGTATAGGGCTGAAAGGATTTGGGTACTAAAATTTGGAGATATGAGAGAAATGGTACTTAAAGAAGCTCATAAAATCAGATACTCAATACATCCTGGAACGGGAAAGATGTACAAGGATCTCAAGAAACATTTTTGGTGGCCGGGTATGAAAGCCGATGTTGCTAAATACGTAGGAGAATGTTTGACGTGTTCTAAGGTCAAAGCTGAGCATCAGAAACCATCAGGTCTACTTCAACAACCCGAAATCCCGGAATGGAAATGGGAAAACATTACCATGGATTTCATCACTAAATTGCCAAGGACTGCAAGTGGTTTTGATACTATTTGGGTAATAGTTGATCGTCTCACCAAATCAGTACACTTCCTGCCAATAAGAGAAGATGACAAGATGGAGAAGTTAGCACGACTGTATTTGAAGGAAGTCGTCTCTAGACATGGAATACCAATCTCTATTATCTCTGATAGGGATGGCAGATTTATTTCAAGATTCTGGCAGACATTACAGTAAGCATTAGGAACACTTCTAGACATGAGTACTGCCTATCATCCACAAACTGATGGGCAGAGTGAAAGGACGATACAAACGCTTGAAGACATGCTACAAGCATGTGTTATTGATTTCGGAAACAGTTGGGATCGACATCTACCGTTAGCAGAATTTTCCTACAACAACAGCTATCATTCAAGCATTGAGATGGCACCGTTTGAAGCACTTTATGGTAGAAAGTGCAGGTCTTCGATTTGTTGGAGTGAAGTGGGGGATAGACAGATTACGGGTCCAGAGATTATACAAGAAACTACCGAGAAGATCATCCAAATTCAACAACGGTTGAAAATCGCCCAAAGTCGACAAAAGAGCTACGCTGACATTAAAAGAAAAGATATAGAATTTGAAAATGGAGAGATGGTCATGCTTAAAGTTGCACCTTGGAAAGGCGTAGTTCGATTTGGTAAACGAGGGAAATTAAATCCAAGGTATATTGGACCATTCAATATTATTGATCGTGTCAGACCAGTAGCTTACCGACTTGAGTTACCTCAACAACTCGCGGCTGTACATAACACTTTCCACGTCTCGAATTTGAAGAAATGTTTTGCTAAAGAAGATCTCACTATTCCATTAGATGAAATCCAAATCAACGAAAAACTTCAATTCATCGAAGAACCCGTCGAAATAATGGATCGTGAGGTTAAAAGACTTAAGCAAAACAAGATACCAATTGTTAAGGTTTCATGGAATGCTCGTAGAGCACCCGAGTTTAACTGGGAGCGTGAAGATTAGATGAAGAAGAAATACCCGCATCTATTTCCAGAAGATTCGTTAACACCTTCAACAGCTTAAAATTTCGGGACGAAATTTATTTAACGGGTAGGTACTGTAGTGACCCGAACTTTTCCATGTTTATATATATTAATTGAGATTGATATTTACATGATTAAATGTTTCCAACATGTTAAGCAATCAAACTTGTTAAGACTTGATTAATTGAAATATGTTTCATATAGACAATTGACCACCCAAGTTGACCGGTGATTCACGAACGTTAAAACTTGTAAAAACTATATGATGACATATATATGGATATATATATAGTTAACATGATACTATGATAAGTAAACATATCATTAAGTATATTAACAATGAACTACATATGTAAAAACAAGACTACTAACTTAAAGATAGATCTATTGGGCCTAACAAACCCCATCCAAAGTACCGGATGCTTTAGTACTTCGAAATTTATATCATATCCGAAGGGTGTCCCGGAATGATGGGGATATTCTTATATATGCATCTTGTTAATGTCGGTTACCAGGTGTTCACCATATGAATGATTTTTATCTCTATGTATGGGATGTGTATTGAAATATGAAATCTTGTGGTCTATTATTATGATTTGATATATATAGGTTAAACCTATAACTCACCAACATTTTTTTTGACGTTTTAAGCATGTTTATTCTCAGGTGATTATTAAGAGCTTCCGCTATCGCATACTTAAATAAGGACGAGATTTGGAGTCCATGCTTGTATGATATTGTGTAAAAACTGCATTCAAGAAACTTATTTTGTTGTAACATATTTGTATTGTAAACCATTATGTAATGGTCGTGTGTAAACAGGATATTTTAGATTATCATTATTTGATAATCTACGTAAAGCTTTTTAAACCTTTATTGATGAAATAAAGGTTATGGGTTGTTTTAAAATGAATGCAGTCTTTGAAAAACGTCTCATATAGAGGTCAAAACCTCGCAACGAAATCAATTAATATGGAACGTTTTTAATCAATAAGAACGGGACATTTCAAAACTCAATTGAGCTGCTGCAACTAAATCTATTCATGTTTCTGTTTTGGATTAGAAAACCACCTTTCTTTTTGCTTACTATTTGAAAACCCGTAATCTCATCATCACCTTGGTGACCCATTTGAACTCCATCATTACAACTGATAACTTCATACAAATAACCACAAGAACACCATCAACCATCATAAACCACCACCCACATCACCTAATATACTGCTTCTGTTTTACTGATAAAAATCGAGACCCAAACACCACCAAACCACCTTCACTTTCCTTGAATTTGGGTTCATGTATTCGTGTTTCTGTTACAGTCTGCAACCACCACACATACACCACTGTTACTACGCTATTGTTTTCGCTGATACTTATGTTTCTGTTAACCGTAATAAGTAAATATGCTAGTGTTGAAACAGCAATGTAAAAGAGAAGAATGATGATGAAAACAGGCTGTAACGAATGAGAATGAGTGATGGTGATATAATAAAGTGATAACAGCATTCTTTTTACCTAATCCTACTACCACCAGTTGATATAATCAAACACAAAAGCCACCTAATACCCACTTGCAAGATTCTCCTACTGTTTCTTAAATAATTCAGAAAATCGTTTAATTCACTAGTTGGACCCGTTCCTCCACTTGGAACCATAAACTTATTATTTAAGTTGATTCCTTCATGTTAGGCTTTTCTTAAATTGGATTAATATATGGGCTGTATCACATTTTGTTAATCGAAATTTCTATTGGGCCGTTAACCAAACATGTTAGTTGGGCTGCTATCTTCATTTGTTTCTGTCTTCAATTGATTCTATCGATCCACGATCATAAACCAACACATTTCTTAATGAATGATTGTGATTAGAAAATAAGATAATGATTATGATAAGTATAGTTTAAGTTAATGATGATCCATGAAGTGATAATGGTGATGCACGATAAGGGTTAAGATGATGTGATGATTCTATTATGGTGATACAAAAATGAAATGTAAATGGCGATGATGATGAGGATTCATGGATGATGATGATCCATGGATAACGATGATGATAACCATATGAATAATGATGTATGTTGATCGATGATGAGGAGATTAAGTATGATGATGATGATGATGCCGTGGGTATGACAGTATGATGATGAGCTGAAGATGTTACATAATGGTATGATGATGGTGTAGGATGATGAAGATAAAACGATTTTTTTTACAAATTAAATAAATACGTGTGCCAGCTTTACAAGAAATCACGAGTGCTTCAATGGTTTGGATGTGGGTTTGTTAAGCGAGAGGTCTTGGGTTAGAACCCGGGTTGTGGCGCTTTATTTTTATGGAGGTTTATTAATTCATTTAAAGGTAGTATTTCCATATTATTATTATTATTATTATTATTATTATTATTATTATTATTATTATTATTATTATTATTATTATTATTATTATTATTATTATTATTATTATTATTATTATTATTATTATCATTTTTACTATTAATATTATCATTAGTAATAAAATTATTATTATTATTACTATTAGTAAATCATCATTTTCAAAACTATCATTTTAACAAATAAATACTTTGTATATAAATATACATATTACATATACTATAACTATATTAATAATACAGAAACATTATATATATTAAACCTAATAACATTGTTTACATAAATATTTACATATAACAAATTATTGATTTTAAATATAATATTAAGCTATATAAATATTAACTATTTTAAATATGTACAAATTAAATATATAAGATATATAATTTAAGATATAATAGATGAATTTATTTGATTACAAATATGTGTGTTAGTATATATAAATGATATAAGTTCGTGAATCCGAGGCCAACCCTACACATGTTTAATGTCTTCATATGTATTTTTACTACAAAATACAGTATGGCGAGTTTCATTTGCTCCTTTTTTAAATGCTTTTGCAATATATATTTTTGGGACTGAGAATACATGCGCTGCTTTTATAACTGTTTTACGAAATAGACACAAGTAAATGAAACTACATTATATGGATGGATTATTAAATCGAATATGCCCCTTTTTAGTATGGTAATCTAAGAATTAGGGAACAGACACCCTAATTGACGCAAATCCTAAAGATAGATCTATTGGGCCTAACAAGCCCCATCCAAAGTACCAGATGCTTTAGTACTTCGAATTTATCATGTCCGAAGGGAGTCCCAGAATGATGGGGATATTCTATATGCATCTTGTTAAGGACGGTTACTAGGTGTTCACCATATGAATGATTATTTTTGTCTCTATGCATGGGACGTATATTTATGAGAAATGAAAATCTTGTGGTCTATTAAAATGATGGAAATGAATGTTTATGATAAACTAATGAACTCACCAACCTTTTGGTTGACACTTTAAAGCATGTTTATTCTCAGGTATGAAAGAAATCTTCCGCTATGCATTTGCTCATTTTAAAGATATTATTTGGAGTCATTCATGGCATATTTCAAAAGACGTTGCATTCGAGTCATTGAGTTCATCAAGATCAATATTAAGTCATTCATAGTTTGGATATATTATGAAAGTATATGCATATCTGTCAACTTTCGATGAAATGAAAGTTTGTCTTTAAAAAAACGAATGCAATGTTTGTAAAATGTATCATATAGAAGTCAAGCACCTAGCGATGTAATCATATGTTATTGTATTCATCCTTATAGATTAGGACGGGTCATCTCATGTGGTATCAGAGCGGTGGTCTTAGCGAACCAGGTCTTGCATTAGTGTGTCTAACTGATAGTTGTTTAGATGCATTAGTGAGTCTGGACTTTGACCGTGTCTGCATGTCAAAAGTTTTGCTTATCATTTCGTGTCGAAAATCATCTACTTATCATCCTTAGGAAATTATCTGTTTATCATTCCTAGTCTAGACACATCTTACTGCATTGATTACATGAATAGTGTATAGACAAATCCATATCTTAGCCTATCTGTTACTGTAGACTTTATCTGACACGTTTTCTTAATTTCCTCTGTAATCTATGGGATCTTCTGTACTATATTAGATATTCTATATAATTAGAATATTATCCGATAACCGAAAATCATTTCATATCGAAAATCCTCTAACTGATCATAAGAGATGGATCCTACACCTAGCTTGGATTCCATTAGATCCGGAAGCAATTTCGAGATGCGTATTAAAGTAGACTCCGAAGTCAATGAACCCGAAGTGTCTCCACCATTTAGCTATTTTTCTTTCTGGATGAGATGAGGGTGGGTCCGAGACTTACTCACTCGATGGAGAAATGAAGAAGGTGAGCCCTACCGCGAACCAAACTTACCTCCTAACATCGGAGAAAATGATGTACTCACCGGTGAACCTATGTGCAACACTGTATTCACCCTTCTTGCTAAAGTTTTCCACCTCGAAGGTCACATTACTGCAATCTCAGAAAATATTCAACCTCTACTTCCGAATACCAATCGAAAGGGAATATTAGAAGAAGTTAGGGAACTTCGAATTGATAATCAAGATCTATCGAATCAGATGAGTGGATGGATAGAAATGATAGAGGGTAAGATAGAAACCCTGACAAGAATGGTGCGTGATTTACAAGATATACTTACTACACCGACATCATCACCAACCTCAGCACCAACAACACTTGTAGCACCGACAGCAACAGTACTACCATCAGCAGCACCAGCAGCATAACCAGTACCAACAACAACAACAACAACATCACACGTCTCAACCTCACAATCTATACCTCAAGCATAATCATCGTTCTACGAATCGTTCTACATAAACTATCTTCGTCCTTCATGGCGATTATGTAATCTTTAATGTTTTAGAGATTATGTACTTTAGTTCTAGCCGTAAATCTGATGAGTTTAATATCACATTGACTCATTAAATCCATGATTACATCTGAAGAAAATATATATGTATATATGTTTTCATAAAGATTGTAATTAAAATTTTTATTGTACAAACTGTTAATGGTGAAAATATTTTAACGGGTAGGTAATACCCGAGGAATATTTAGATTTCACATTAATAAGTTACACTGTACATTTTTCAAATCTGATTCAACAGTCATTTACTATTCTACTTACATCCACAGATATACGTATCCGTTCACCGCAGAATAACCATTTTCATCCAATTTCATATTTGGATTTCGATCTATCAGAATCTACAAGTGGCATAATGAAGAAAACATATGACAAAATAAAATTTATTAGAAACAGACAAATTAACTTTGAGAAATTTTGTTAAGAATCCACGCTAACTGTTCCTAGCTAACTATTAATTTCTTATTACATTTTATTATCGCAGTTTATTTATCGCAATTTATATTCTCGCAATTTTATTTATCGTCATTTAATTTCTGTTATTTATTTTACGCACTTTATTTATCATCATTTAAATACTGTTACTTATGCATTTTAAATATCGGGACACGTATACAATGTTTTGACATATCATATCGACATATCTATATATATTATTTGGAATAACCATAGACACTCTATATGCAGTAATGATCGAGTTAGCTATACAGGGTGGAGGTTGATTCTATAATAATATATATACTTTGAGTTGTGATCGAGTCTGAGACATGTACACGGGTCACGATACGTATTAATTAATTCGAATATTATATATTAAACTATATATGAATTATTGGACTATTAACTGTGGACTATCGACTGTGGACTAATAATATTGGACAATTAAAATGAATTAAAATATTGATTATAACATATGAAACTAAATATTTCTTCAAGTTTGCCACTTGAGTTCATCTTAAACCTCATTTGTATCTTGACGATTACAATCTGCGTTCAAACCTTTCATGATTCTTGAAAACACCTCAATCGAGAGGATGAACCAACCGCACTTCATTTACGGAAGAAAAGATTGATGTATATAGTTATGCACCTGAAAAACTCTCAGAAACTGAGTAAACGTTTAACAAGTAGCTGTGTTAATTCCTTTAGCGTTGTTATTACCAAAAATAACTTTGCAATCCCTTTCCAAAATAGCCAATTTTGTCACAGCTCCACCAAATCAACTTCGACTTTCATTCGGATTAGCCTTATTATAACCTTGACTATATAAGTTGCCATTCGTCGTCATTGCCGGAGAACCGTTTATATCTCATCACATTAGCAGTAAACTTACCAACAACTTCGTTGATCTTTGACTTTCTGAAAAATCATTATATTTGTTCATTAAAACCCTATCATATATTCATCCACATCTTGTAACGAGAACTACCATACCAATTATCGGGAATTAGCAATTAGTACTTTGAAAACTCGCAACGTTTCTACATCAACAGTTATATGTATACATATAACATTTATCTATTAGAAATATGATCTTTCACTCCGAAATTCTGAAAAACCGATTATGCGAATTTATGAAGGAGGCTGTGGACAAATCACAAGGACTAAACTTATACATAAAGAATCCTGATGATTTTGTTTCTGATGAAATCTTTAGCGAATATCTTGCTCCTTAATCGCTCTAAATCCTCGTGAATGAATTTCTTCATCACAATTTGATTCTAAAATTCTAAGATATCATCATATCTTTTATTATAAATATCATCGATATATATGAAGATATTCTTATTTGAAATCATTTATCTCTTAGCGCTATCAGTGTTACATCATATAAGAAACTATTAGTTTCTATATTCTGTAAACTTTCGAGTTTAAACTATGAATGATTTTGAAGTAGTGTTGGGAACTGAAGCATGAATTAGTATAATATAATGACACTTGATCAACGTGATTATATTACAGTAAGTCATGCTGAGTTTCTAATGGGACGTGATGATTTACAGGTCATAACGTCATCATGTGCCAAGTTACATAACTCTTTCATTCTGCTTAATTTCTGAACATATCAAGAAAAAATATTCTTGATAGTTCTATTCTCAGTGATTCTGGTAATTTGACAAATCAAATTGTGCTATTATGTTCTTTCTTGTTTAGAACATTAAAGTTCATTCGAAACTCCATAATTACGAATTCTGGACCGTTACTCGCTTTACTAGAGGTCGAGAAGAGAATAAAAAGGCAAAGAGCTCCAAAATATAAGAGAAAATATAAAGCCCAATGACAACACGGAGGTTACAAACCGTGGATATTAATACGAATAGCAATATAAAGACACGGTAGAATTAAGAATAGTATCATCCCAAGGTAATAGTAGAAGTAAACAGATTTTTTTGGTAGAAGATTGAAAAGAAGATGACAGAAATGATAATTAGGAAAAAAAATATCAAGGATTAGAATGAGATTAAGCATTTTCACAATCTTTTGGATGTATGAAACTAAGAAAGAAGGTATAGGAATGATGAGAATAATGGAACGGAAGAGTTTAATTTATAATGGAAATATCAGACAGAGTAATCGAGGCAGATTACCGTATTTAATTAAAGAGATCTTAATTTCCTTAATCGCCGAAGAATCAAATCTTTTAGATTTCGAAGATTTTCTTTTAAATCCCTTGAATTTCGGAATTAAATTGTGACTACGTCAAAAGTTAAGACGAATATCTATTTCTTCATTTCACTATTTTGTGATAGCTCCACTCGTACGCTTCGAATAATTGAATTGTCTAATTCATGTTACTCAATGATGATAAAACTCTATTTATCGACTCATATTCATCACGAAAACATTCTTTTTGTTAGTCATGACGACCTCACTCAAATTTCGGGACGAAATTTCTTTAACGGGTAGGTACTGTGACGACCCGAAATTTTTTGACTAATTTTAAATCAAACTCTCGACATGATCTAATATTTTTGACGCGATAAGAAAAGTCTGTTAGGTTGAGTCTCAAAAATTTTGAACTGTATCATGAATTCATTTAACCTTCGACTGTTTTCGATGATTCACGAACAATTGTGTGTAAATAAATATGTATATATATATACACATATGATTTCTATATATATACTTAATATTAAATGTATATTGTAATATATATAAAATGTACGAATATTAAATATTCAATATATGGTATCATATAATATATATTGTATAACTATTAAATATTATATAATTAATAAAATGAGATTACAAGTTAAAATTTAAGTTGTTACACTAATATTATTATTACCTTCATTGTTATGATTAATATTAATATTAATATTAATATTAATATTAATATTAAGATCAGTATTAGTTATTTTACTATTTTCAATCTATAATAAATGAAAGTGGACACATGTATTTTGTTATATTATTTATATTACTTTTAATCATTATTCTTAATATTAATTGTATTATTTTGATATTATTATTATTAATATTATTATTATTGATTCTATTATTATTATTATTAGTATTTTAATTATTATTAATTATATTTAATAATTATTAATATATTAAAGGTAAAATAAATGCAAAAAAAAATCCATTAATCTGTTACACATCACTATCTCTTCATTTTTTTTATTATGACTTTATATCGTATTGAAGATTTAGTGTTGACATTATCTTGCTATAAAATAATCGGTTAAGTGTTTGTTTGTTGAGGGAATCAATTGAGTTTCCAATGTTAATTAATCAAATATTATTACTGTTTCTATGCTTTAATTCCGCAATCATCTTTGTTCTATATATAATATACATATACGTATGAATATGCATTAGAGACCCAAAACTAACACACACGCCCATTAACAGAATGTCACCACCCTCGATTAATCTTTTCTTCAACCACTTCATCACTTCTAACCAAACCACCAAGAACCACCGCAATACTACTTCATTTTCTCTATCTATCTCTCCTCTCTCTCTCTCTCTCCTATTTCTTCAAACTTAACCCATCAACAACAAACTGCTGCACCTGCTGGTCGATTGAGGATAATACGGCTGCAGCTTCGTGTGTTTTCTGTTGTTAAACCATCGCATAAAATCACAAATCGGGTACATATATTGCTGCTACCATTACACTTTTATTTCTTGTTTGTTTTGTTGTTCGCAAGTTATCACCAACACCACCTCTTTCGATTTCCTACTGCTACTATAATGTCATACTCGTATTCAACTTACAAACAAACGAAACTCAATTGAGCTGCTGCAACTAAATCTATTCATGTTTCTGTTTTGGATTAGAAAACCACCTTTCTTTTTGCTCACTATTCAAAAACCCGTAATCTCATCATCACCTTGGTGACCCATTTGAACTCCATCATTACAACTGATAACTTCATACGAATAACCACAAGAACACCATCAACCATCATAAACCACCACCCACATCACCTAATATACTGCTTCTGTTTTACTGATAAAAATCGAGACCCAAACACCACTAAACCACCTTCACTTTCCTTGAATTTGGGTTCATGTATTCGTATTACTGTTACAGTCTGCAACCACCACACATACACTACTGTTACTACGTTATTGTTTTCGCTGATACTTATGTTTCTGGTAACCGTAATAAGTAAATATGCTAATGTTGAAACAGCGATGTAAAAGAGAAGAATGATGATGAAAACAGGCTGTAACGAATGAGAATGAGTGATGGTGATATAATAAAGTGATAACAGCATTCTTTTTGCCTACTCCTACTACCACCAATTGAGATAATCAAACACAAAAGCCACCTAATACCCACTTGCAAGATTCGCCTACTGTTTCTTAAATTGTTTCTTAAATAATTCAAGAAATTGTTTAATTCACTAGTTGGACCCGTTCCTCCACTTGGAACCGTAAACTTATTATTTAAGTTGATTCCTTCATGTTAGGCTTTTCTTAAATTGGATTAATATATGGGCTGTATCACATTTTGTTAATCGAAATTTCTATTGGGCCGTTAACCAAACATGTTAGTTGGGCTGCTATCTTCATTTGTTTCTGTCTTCAATTGATTCTGTCAATCCACGATCATAAACCAACACATTTCTTAATGAATGATTGTGATTAGAAAATAAGATAACGATTATGATAAGTATAGTTTAAGTTAATGATGATCCATGAAGTGATAATGGTGATGCACGATAAGGGTTAAGATGATGTGATGATTCGATTATGGTGATACAAAAATGAAATGTAAATGGCGATGATGATGAGGATTCATGGATGATGATGATGATCCATGGATAACGATGATGATAACCATACGAATAATGACGTATGTTGATCGATGATGATGAGATTAAGTATGATGATGATGATGATGCCGTGGGTATGATAGTATGATGATGAGCTGAAGATGTTACATAATGGTATGATGATGGTGTAGGATGATGAAGATAAAACGATTTTTTTTACACATTAAATAAATACGTGTGCCAGCTTTACAAGAAATCACGAGTGCTTCAATGGTTTAGATGTGGGTTTGTTAAGCGAGAGGTCTTGGGTTCGAACTCGGGTTATGGCGCTTTATTTTTATGGAGGTTTATTAACTCATTTAAAGGTAGTATTTCCTTATTATTATTATTATTATTATTATTATTATTATTATTATTATTATTATTATTATTATTATTATTATTATTATTATTATTATTATTATTATTATTATTATTATTATTATTATTATTATTATTATTATTATTATTATTATGAGGAATATAAATATTACTATTATCAGTATTATTAACTAAAATTGTCATTTTATTAAGATTAACATTATTAGTAAAATTATTATTTTTATCATTATTATCATAATTAGTATTATTATTACTCAGTATTAGTATTAGGTATTATTATCAATATAGTTATTAATATAAATATTAGTAATATTGTTTTTTGTGAAATCATTTTTTTTAGTTATTATTATTAGTATTCGTTATTATTAAAAGTTTCATTTTTATAAAAACTATCATTTGTTATTATAACGATTATTATTATTATTGTTATTATTATTATTATTATTATTATTATTATTATTATTATTATTATTATTATTATTATTATTATTATTATTATTATTATTATTATTATTATCATTTTTACTATTAATATTATCATTAGTAATAAAATTATTATTATTATTACTATTAGTAAATCATCATTTCCAAAACTATCATTTTAACAAATAAATACTTTGTATGTAAATATACATATTACAAATACTATAACTATATTAATAATACATAAACATTATATATATTAAACCTAATAACATTGTTTACATAAATATTTACATATAACAAATTATTGATTTTAAATATAATATTAAGCTATATAAATATTAACTATTTTGAATATGTACAAATTAAATATATAAGATATATAATTTAAGATATAATAGATGAATTTATTTGATTACAAATATATGTGTTAATATATATAAATGATATAGGTTCGTGAATCCGAGGCCAACCCTACACTTGTTTAATGTCGTCATATGTATTTTTACTACAAAATACAGTATGGTGAGTTTCATTTGCTCCCTTTTTAAATGCTTTTGCAATATATGTTTTTGGGACTGAGAATACATGTGCTGCTTTTATAACTGTTTTACGAAATAGACACAAGTAAATGAAACTACATTCTATGGCTGGATTATTAAACCGAATATGCCCCTTTTTAGTCTGGTAATCTAAGAATTAGGGAACAAACACCCTAATTGACGCGAATCCTAAAGATAGATCTATTGGGCCCAACAAGCCCCATCCAAAGTACCAGATGCTTTAGTACTTCGAATTTATCATGTCCGAAGGGAGTCCCGGAATGATGGGGATATTCTATATGCATCTTGATAAGGTCGGTTACCAGGTGTTCACCATATGAATGATTATTTTTGTCTCTATGAATGGGACGTAAATTTATGAGAAATGAAAATCTTGTAGTCTATTAAAATGATGGAAATGAATGTTTATGATAAACTAATGAACTCACCAACCTTTTGGTTGACACTTTAAAGCATGTTTATTCTCAGGTATGAAAGAAATCTTCTGCTGTGCATTTGCTCATTTTAAAGATATTACTTGGAGTCATTCATGACATATTTCAAAAGACGTTGCATTTGAGTCATTAAGTTCATCAAGACCAATATTAAGTCATTCATAGTTTGGATATATTATGAAAGGATATGCATATCTGTCAACTTTCGATGAAATGAAAGTTTGTCTTTAAAATAAAAACGAATGCAATGTTTGTAAAATGTATCATATAGAGGTCAAGCACCTCACGATGTAATCATATGTTATTGTATTCGTCCTTATGGATTAGGACGGGTCATCTCATGTTCTAGTCACGCTGTCCACCGTGGCGTATTTTTTCCTGCCAAGCAAAACGTTAGTTTGGATCATTTCTTCGATAGTTTTTTCCTGGTAAAAGATGATTTAATTCTCCAGCCTTGATCTTCGCAATAATCTCTCTCATCAATGTCTTGCAATTATCAGTGTCATGCCCATATGCTTCATGGAAGTCACACCATTTGTCACTTTGTGGTCCCTGACGCTCTTCCACCAGCGGTGGGGGGTGAAAGGTTTCCTTAACAGGTTCTGTGAACAAGATTTGTTTTGGAGTTTTGGTTAATGCCATGATAAGTGGATGCCTGTCTAATGGCTTTCGATGATGATAATTGTCATTTGGATGATTATTTCCCCTCCAGCCGTTCTGCTGTTTCTGATAATTATTGTCGTAACCACATTGCCTCTGATAATTGTCATTTCTGTTCCCTTCTTCGCCTTGCTGCCTGAAATTTCTCTAATAATTATCCACTCTTGGATATCCCATTTCGCCTGCTCGTAAATACTTCTGAGCGATACCCAACGCATGATGCAATGTTTTTGGAATGTCATAACGCAAAGCATGAATTAATCATGCAAAACGTCGCTGATCAAGACAAAATATAAATCCTGAAACAAGTTGAGACTCTGGTATGTCTGGTATCTTCTGACATTCAATGGTATAACGTTTCATAAAATCACTCAGTGATTCATTCTGGTGCATTGTTATCTCATGTGCATCAAGATGTGACAGCGTGCAGCTTCTCAAGCTTTGATATTGCATCACAAACTTTGCCCTCAAATCAAGAAAACTGGTAATGCTCCTTGGTGGCAAGCTAGAAAACTACTCCCTTGGCATTTTTTACAATACCATTGGAAACATATGGCACGCAGTTTCATCTTCCCAATGCTGCAACCTCATAACACCTTCAAACATAGTAAGAAAATCTTCTGGATCTGTTGTACCATCATAAACACCGATAGATGAAATTCCCAAATTTCTTGGTAATGGATAATCTGCAATTCGAGGTATAAAACACTGTGTTGACTCTGCCATTGGTGGCGGTTTGATAGCTTCATCTCCAGTAATCAAAGCAAACAAATTATCCACAGCTGTTGCACAGATGGTTGGTTGTGCTAATTTTTTCTTAAATCGTGATGGCGCTGTTTTAGTCAAAATTACATCTAGTAACTTGCTTGCCATTTCTTCAGTCATAAAGAACTGTTCACCTTCTTCTTCAAAATTCCAATCGTCATCCAGAAAACCTTCATCACTGTGTTGATTCTCAGTGTCATCAACTAAAGCATTCAACTGATTGAATAGCTTAAACAATTGTGATTTGGAAATTGATTTTCCTTTGCCGTTGTGCTTAACATTGACATCAGATGTCTTCTTGAAATAAACATTATGTGTTCCTCGCCCTGCTTTCCACATTCCGGCACTAGAACTTCCTATCAGTGGTTTTCTCAATCGTGGTATGGTTTCATGAACTTGATCATCTGCTGTGTCAGTGTGCAAATGATCTTCTTCTTCAACTGAAGTCTCTTCAAGAGTTAGCTGATCGACTGGTATATTTTCAATGAGGTTTTCATCGACTGATTCAAGTGTTGTTTTTGATGAGGTTGTTTCGGTTGTCTTTGCGTTCTTGGTGTTTTTGGTGGTCTTTGAGACGGGTGGCGCCATCTGTTAGTACAATTTTCTGTATAGCGGCTGTAAGGTACTAGTACAGAAAAGTAGCTGCTCAGCGTGTGGCGTATAATGTTGATTGTTGTTTGCCCTCGAGAAATTATCTCTGCAGACCCGGAACACGGATGGATGATCCGTGGGGTAGCCTCAATAAATTTGAGGATCAATCTGGAATTGATCCTTATAGTGTATTGCTGCTAAGCGGCTAATGTATGTTTAGAGTGAGAAAGAACTGTGTGAGAGAGAAAGTGTACTTCTCTCTGACTGTGTGAGAGTGAGAATGATGATGAAATGTGGTGACCCAGGGGGTCTATTTATAGGCGCAGAATGTCCAAAATTCATAGGATACACGTGTCAATCACTGAGTGGTTCTGTTACGTGAAGTATCCGGAATGTCGGTGGCGTGTGCTGACGTGGCTGCGTGCCATTCACGCATTGAGTTAAAGGGCTTATGCATAGAAGCTGCCTGCAGGGCTTACGCTTGACGCTGGGCGGCCTGCTAAACACTGGGCGGCAAATGCTGAAAAACCACCAAATTTAATTATCTTTTGTGCTCTTTGATCGAGTTTTCTGTATAAAAATGATGTTTTTATGCGTGTATCTCATAGGATACACCATTAGCTAACAACATTTAAGCAACCAAATCTCAAGATCAAACACACCAAAATTCAAGTTCATGCTAGTTACTTAAAATAACAAGATCGAGCATATAAATCACATATTCATGTTAGACTTGAGCCACATGTAAAGACCCGTCCTAATCCATAAGAACGAATACAATAACATATGATTACATCGCGAGGTATTTGACCTCTATATGATACATTTTACAAACATTGCATTCGTTTTAAAAGACAATCTTTCATTACATCGAAAGTCGACAGGCATGCATACCATTTCGTAATATATCCAACTATAAATGACTTAATAATAATCTTGATGAACTCAATGACTCAAAAGCAACGTCTTTTGAAATATGTCATGAATGACTCCAAGTAATATCTCTAAAATGAGCAAATGCACAGCGGAAGATTTCTTTCATACCCGAGAATAAACATGCTTTCAAGTGTCAACCAAAAGGTTGGTGAGTTCATTAGTTTATCATAATCAATCATTTTCATCATTTTAATAGACCACAAGATTTTCATTTCCATTTCTCATAAATATACGTCTCATGCATAGAGACAAAAATAATCATTCATATGGTGAACACCTGGTAACCGACATTAACAAGATGCATATAAGAATATCCCCTATCATTCTGGGAAATCCTTCGGACATGATAAAAACGAATTCGAAGTACTAAAGCATCCGGTACTTTGGATGGGGTTCGTTAGGCCCAATAGATCTATCTTTAGGATTCACGTCAATTAGTAGATCGGTTTACTAATTCTTAGGCTACCAAGCAAAAGGGGCATATTCGGCTTCGATCATTCACCCATATAATGTAGTTTCAATTACTTGTGTCTATTTCGTAAAACATTTATAAAATCGCGCATGTATTCTCAGCTCCAAAATATAAAGGGTAAAAAAGCAAATGAAACTCACCCTCCAATATTTTGTATTAAAAATATTCATACGACGGTACTGAACAATGCAGGGTTGGCCTCGGATTCACGAAACTATATCATTTGTGTATATATATATTAATACACATAATCGTAATTGAATAAGTTTATATATATAACCTATTAATGATATTATTTTTATATTAATAATATATTTATTTTTCATATATTCCTTTTATATAATAAAATATTTTGTTATGTTATATGTGTTAAATATATATATATATTTATGTATTTTATTTTTTTTTATCAAAATAGTAGTTCTAATTATACTAAGTTAATATTAGTAAAAATAATGATAATAACATTAGTAATATACATATGTTAATAATAACTTTATTAGTGATAATAACAATGATATTAATAATAATACTTGTAAAAATATTAATTTTACAGTTAACGATAGTTATGATAATGATCTTAATAATTTTAATGATAACAGTAATCATATTAATAATTTTAATATCTATAATAATAATCCATTCACTAATAGTAGTAATAATAATATTAACAATAATAATAATAATAATACTTATAATAATAATAATAATAATAGTAATAATAATAATAATAATAATAATAATAATAATAATAATAATAATAATAATAATAATGTTAACAATATGAATTATTAATAAAAATAAAAGTTTAAAAATTGTAATAATGAAAATAATACTCTTGATAATAATTCCTAATACCTAATAACAATAACAATTTTATTACCAATTATAATATTAATAATAATACAACTCAATAATAATACTTATTTTGATAATAATATTGGTAATAACACTAACAATAATATTTATGTTTGCAATTAGGGTTATGATAACAATAATAATATTTGGTAACTAATACTTAATAATAACATAACAATGATAATAATAATAATAATAATAATAATAATAATAATAATAATAATAATAATAATAATAATAATAATAATAATAATAATAATAATAATAATAACTATAAAAGATCACAACCTTTGAAGAAAATAGATTTCCAAAAAAAATATACCACCGCCAGGGCTCGAACCCGAGACCTCTCGGTTGAACACAAACACAATTAAACCAATGCTCCGTTTATTCTTTTCTGATTTACTTTGCGAATTAATAACTTATAACCCATCGTAAATTCATCACCAATAATCAACTATCCATCATTGTTTTCTAAATTTCTAGTTCCCATCACCAAGTTATCATACATCATACGATCCCTAACCATTATCACAATTCATTATATTTTATTTACTTCATCATGATCATTAGCTAAATCATAAATTCATGATCATAATCATTTTCATTACTCGATCATAATCATAATCATAAATTATCATCTTATCGACCCTTCATCATATCTATATCATCATAATATTCGTATATCGTATAATCTCCTTAATCGAACCCAAACCTCACAATCATCATCCTCATTGTTATAGTCATAACCCGTCATTTTATGTGATGATTAATCTCCCCTTGTTACCATTTTAGTCCATAAGTTTTTGTGTAGCTCGGCCCAATAGACCCAAGATTACCTCGGCCCAACAGGGGAATAACAACTATGCCCCTTTAAATGTGATCCATGAACCAATACGTGGTTCGGTTTTTATCAGAAAACGAAGTCTAGGGTCAAAATGGTATCCAATGTCACCCTTTGTGATTATTAAAGTATGATATACTTTTGTTAAAGGCAATAAGAATAATACAGAAAAATAATCATAATGTTCCATCACTTTCAATCTCCTTTCTTTATAAATGGAAATGGATACTAACAGCTTGTCATTATTATCATTTGCATAGTCTTTAGACTGCAACATAAATGAACGACAGCAGAAACAAAAAGAAGAAGATAAATAACAAAAGCAACATCAGTGACAGTGGCTTAATTGAGTTAGGTTTGGTGACGGTTGAGGTGATTGAAACAAGAATATGAAACAGCAGCTGCAGATACGATCAACAATAGTACCAAATTTGTAGGTTACGTGAAGGAGATGATGATTAATAGTATTTTTGTAAAAGTTGTAGCAAACATATGCAATTATTCGAGCAACAGTTTACTGTTTGTGGATACTTGAACAAAACAGGAAACGACAGTATTTGATGATAAATGATGATGGTAATTTGTGGTGAATTCTTGATCGAAACAGATATGGTAGTGGTATAATGGAGCTTGTTATATATTTATGTGTATATTTATATTTATATATATATATATATATATGTAGACTAGATAGATGGTGTTCAAATACGAATAGAAAACAGAAGCATTTAACAGCAACTATGGTGAGGGTGGCCGGTGATTCAACAAGCATGGTGATTGTTGTGGTGCCCGATGATAAGAAATGGCGGTTTAGGTGTGTTTTACAATAGTTGAAACAAAAGCAAATATCAAGTGGGTCTTCCATAATGTTCGAGTGTGATGATTTGTGGTGATGGTTCGGTTTATAGAAGTAGAAACCATGAGAAAAGTAGTCGTGATCGAGTTAAAACAGAAGCAACTAACATGTTGGTTTGATATGGGTGACGTTTCTTAAGGTGATATTGTGTTTCATATGGTGGTTTATGGTTTAGCTAAGTTAGTGAGACCGGTTCGTGAGTATGGTTAACGGTTGTGGTAGTCGATGACTAATGGGAAAGAAGGAAACAAGGAAGCAAAAATTTATAATGGGTTTTCGATGTGGGTGTCGGTTTCATGGTGGTGGCGATGGTTTTATGATGGTTGTGTTATAGGGTTTTCAAGGTGATGGATGGATTATGATTCACGATGGTGGGGTGTTAACCGGCGGTGATTGAGTCTTGCATATGTATATGTATATGATGTATATGATATGTCACTCATATACTATGTGCAATTCTATATATGTAGAAATTGATAAAGGAGAAAGAAAACACGGTCCCATAGATAAATTATTCAATTCACGGGTGTAAATAACAAAAGCAACAAAAATTTAAAAGGTGTTGGATATGTGTAACAGACATTAGACAAAATTATCAATCAACGAAAAATAAAAAAAATAAAAAGATGTGTAATCGATTACCATTATCTATCTGCTTTTATAATTATTATTAATAATCAATAAATATACATCTATTAATAATAATAATACTTTTAATTTTATTAATAAATACTAATAATAAAAATAAAAATTTTAATATTAAGTATAATGATATTTAGTAATAATAATAATGAACTAATAATAATAATATTAGCATAACAATTATATTTTTAACTTGTAACCACATTTAGTTTATTAATATTAAATTTATTAATTACATAATATATTGTATGATATCATTCATTAAATATTTAATATTTATAACTTTTATATATATTACAATATAATAATAATTATGAATAGAAACCATATATATATATATATATATATATATATATATATATATACACACACACACACACACATTCATTTACAATTAATTGTTCGTGAATCGTCGGGAGCGATCGAAGGGTAATTGCATATATGAAAGTAGTTCAAAATTTTTTTGAAACATAACCTTACAAACTTTGCTTATCATGTCAAAACCATATAAAGATTAAGTTTAAATTTGATTGGAAATTTCCGGGTCATCACAGTACCTACCCGTTAAAGAAATTTCGTCCCGAAATTGAGTGGAATGGCCATGGTTAACAATGAAAATATTTTCATGACGAATATGAGTTGATAAAATAAAATTTTATTATCATAGTGTAATATGTATAAAATGATTCGATTACTCGAAGCGTAGGAGTGAAGCTATCATAAAAGACTGAAATGAGACAATAAAGATTTGTCTTAACCTCTGACGTAGTTAAGGCTGATTTCCGGAATTCCAGGGATTTGGAGATAATCTTCGAAATCTATATAAGATTTTATTCTTCGGTAGTTAAGGAAATTAGGATCTCCTTAATTAAATGCAGAAATCTGCCTTGATTTCTTTATCGAATATTTCACTATAAATTAACTTCTTCCGTTCCATTACTTTTACCACCCCTATACTCAATTCCCAAATTCAAAAGATTGTGAAAATGCTTAATCCAGTTCTGATCATTGTCCTTATCCTGACTACTGCAACAATCATTCTCCTTTTCCAACTTCCACCAGAGGAATCTGTTTACTTCTACTTCACCCTTGGGATTATAGTGTTTTTAATTCTCCCGTGTCTTTATATCGCGATAAACATTGTCATTCACAGTTTGTAATTTATGTGTTGTTATCGGGCTTTATATTATCCCTTATGTTTCGGAGCTCTTTGCCTTTTTATTCTCTTCTCGACCTCTAGTAAAATGAGTAACGGTCCTGAATTCGTAAGTATGGAGTTTTGAATGAACTTAATGTTCTAATCAAGAAAGAACGCAATCGCAAGATTTGATTGGTCAAATTACCAGAATCACTAAGAATAGAACTATCAAGAATATATTTTCTTGATATATTTAGAAGTTAAGCAGAATAAAAGAGTTATGTAACATGACACATGATGATGGTATGATCTACTGTGAACCATCATCACGTTTCATTAGAAACTCGGCATTACTTACTGTAATATAATCACGTTGATCAAGTGTCATTATATTATACTAACTCATGCATCAGTTCCCAACACTACTTCAAAAACATTCATAATTTAAGTTCGAATTTTTCAGAATTTAGAAACTAAAATAGTTTCCTTTTATGATATATCACAGATAGCGCGGAGAGATAATTAATATCGTATGAGAATATTTATGAAGATATCTTCAGAAATATTGAGGATATTAATAATGAAAGATACGATAATATCTTAGAATTTTTGAATCAAATTGTGATGAAGAAATTCATTCACAATTATTTAGAGCGATTAAGGAGCAAGGTATTCATTAAAGATTTCATCAGAAACAGAATCATCAGGATTCTTTTATGTACAAGTTTAGTCCTTGTTCAGAGTCTCTTTCATGATTTGCTCAATTCATTTTTCAGTGTCAAAATCTTTGAGCTTTTCCAACACTCCATTCTTTATCATCAAACTTTTGACTATTAAGGCAGTCTTCAGTTTTCACTGCTTCATCAGCTTTTTCAAAACTCAGAGATCTAATTCGTAAGCTAGAGTGCTTTTCAGGAATTCAGAGATTCTGAATTGAAATTCATCAGTCTAGAATATATACGTTATATATAGATATATAACTGTTGACGTAGGAACGCTGCGAAATTTGAGAGTTAATGATTTATGCTTCTCGGTATTTAGTGTGGCAACTATCGTTACCAGATGTCGATGAGTACATGATAGGGTTTTAATGATCAATGTACTGGTTCTTCTGAAAGTCAAAGATCAATGAAGTTGTTGATAATTTTACTGCTAATGTGGTGGGATATAAACAGTTCTCCGGTAACGATGATGAAAGGCAAACTTATATATCAAGGTTATAATAAGGCTAATACGAATGAAAGTCGAAGTTGATCTGCTGGAGCTGTGACAAAATTGGCTAATTTGAAAAAGAATTGCAAATGTTATTTTCTATAATAACAATGTCAAAGGAGCTAGCACAGATACGTGTTAAACGTTTACTCAAGTTCCGAGTGTTTTCAGGTGCATAACTATATGCATCAATCTTTCCTTCCGTAGATGAAGTGCGATTGGTTCATCCTCTCGATTGAGGTGTTTTGAAGAATCATGAAAGGTTTGAACGCAGATTGTAATTTTCAAGATACAAACGAGGTTTAGGATGAAATCAAGTGGCACCCTTGAAGAATTGTTTAGTTTTATAATCAATATTTTAATTCATTTTAATTGTCCAATGTTGGTAGTCCTCAGTTGATAGTCCACAGTTAGCAATTCAATAATTCATATATAGTTTATAATATTCGAATTAATTAATACGTATCGTGACCCGTGTACATGTCTCAGACTCGATCACAACTCAAAGTATATATATTATTGTAGAATCAACCTCAACCCTGTATAGCTAACTCGATCATTACTGCATATAGAGTGTCTATGGTTATTCCAAATAATATATATAGATGCGTCGATATGATATGTCAAAACTTTATATACATGTCCCGATATTTAAAATGCGTAAATAACAGTATTTAAATGACTATAAATAAAGTGCATAAAATAAATAACATAAAATAAATGACGATAAATTAAATTGCGAGAATATAAATTGCGATAAATAAACTGCGAGAAATAAATTGCGATAATAAAATGTAATAAGGAATTAACAGTTAGCTAGGAACAGTTAGCTAGGATTTTGTTAGCGTGGATTCTTTAACAAAATTTCTCATAGTTAATTTGTTTGTTTCTAACAAATTTTATTTTGTCCAATGTTTTCTTCATTATGCCACTTGTCGGATTCTGATAGGTCAAAATCCAAATATGAAATTGAATGAAAAGGGTTATTCTGCGGTGAACGGATACGTATATCTGTGGATGTAAGTAGGATAGTAAAGGGCTTGTTGAATCAGATTCGAAGAATGTACAGTGTAATTTATTAATGTGAAATCTAAATATTCATTGGGTATTACCTACCCGTTAAAATATTTTCATCATTAACAGTTTGTACAAAAGAATTTTTAATTACAATCTTTATGAAAACATATATACATATATATTTTCTTCAGATGTAATCATGGATTTAATGAGTTAATATGATATTAATCTCATTTGCTTTACCGTTAGAACAAGAATACATAATCTCTAAAACATTAGAGATTACATAATCGTCATGTCGAATGATGATCAAGGATGTAGAACGAACGAAGATAATCGATGTAGGACAAGATGTAGAACGAAAATTATGCTCGAGGTATAGATTGCGATGTTGAGGCATGTGATGTTGAAACTTGGGTTGTTGGTGGTACTGGTGTTGATGTTGTTGCTGAAGCTGGTAAGTTTTGCACCATATTCTCCAAATTGATTACTCGTGCGCGAAGCTTGTTGACTTCTTTCATTATTCCGGAATGATTGTCGGTCGGAACGAGCGGCTGAATAAGGTTTAGAATTGTGGATAGAATATAATCGTGACGAGCTACCCTGGAAATGAGGCTGAAAATGGTGTTTCGGATAGGTTCGCCAGTAAGTGCTTCAGGTTCTTCACCAAGAGGGAAATTTGGTGGGTGGAAAGGATCGCCTTCTTCGCGTCTCCATTGATTAAGTCGACTACGAACCCATCCTCAATTCATCCGGAATTGATGATGGCTGATTAGTTGATCCATTCCGGTCACACTATTTTCAGAGCTCAAGCGAATCTCCATATCGGAATCCGAGGGACTTGAACTAGTGGCGAGTTCCATTTCGTACGATTAAATAAAGGACTTTTCAATATGAAATGATTTCCGGCTATCGTATGGTATTCTAATTACATAGAATATCTATATATATATAGAGCAGAGATTTCGTAGATTACGGAGGAATTTACGGTATATGTCAGGCAAAGTTTACAGTAACCGATACGCTAAGATACGAATTAGCAGATACGCTAAGATATGAATTTTTTTGTCTATACACTATTCATGCAATCAATGCAATAAGATGTGTCTAGACTAAGAATGATAAGCAGGCAATTTCCGACAAAAATGATAAGCAAAACTTTTGACATGCAGACACGGTCGAAGTCCAGACCCACTAATGCATCTAAACAACTATCAGTTAGACACACTAATGCAAGACCTGGTTCGCTAAGACCACCGCTCTGATACCACATGTAAAGACCCGTCCTAATCCATAAGAACGAATAAAATAACGTATGATTACATCGCGAGGTATTTGACCTCTATATGATACATTTTACAAATATTGCATTCGTTTTAAAAGACAATCTTTCATTACATCGAAAGTTGATAGGTATGCATACCATTTCGTAATATATCCAACTATAAATGACTTAATAATAATCTTGATGAACTCAACGACTCGAATGCAATGTCTTTTGAAATATGTCATGAATGACTCCAAGTAATATCTCTAAAATGAGCAAATGCACAGCGGAAGATTTCTTTCATACCTGAGAATAAACATGCTTTCAAGTGTCAACCAAAAGGTTGGTGAGTTCATTAGTTTATCATAATCAATCATTTTCATCATTTTAATAGACCACGAGATTTTCATTTCCATTTCTCATAAATATACGTCTCATGCATAGAGACAAAAATAATCATTCATATGGTGAACACCTGGTAACCGACATTAACAAGATGCATATAAGAATATCCTCTATCATTCCGGGAAATCCTTCGGACATGATAAAAACGAATTCGAAGTACTAAAGCATCCGGTACTTTGGATGGGGTTCGTTAGGCCCAATAGATCTATCTTTAGGATTCGCGTCAATTAGTAGATCGGTTTACTAATTCTTAGGCTACCAAGCAAAAGGGGCATATTCGGCTTCGATCATTCACACATATAATGTAGTTTCAATTACTTGTGTCTATTTTGTAAAACATTTATAAAATCGCGCATGTATTCTCAGCCCAAAAATATAAAGGGTAAAAAGGCAAATGAAACTCACCCTACAATATTTTGTAGTAAAAATATTCATACAACGGTACTGAACAATGCAGGGTTGGCCTCGGATTCACGAACCTATATCATTTGTGTATATATATATTAATACAGATAATTGTAATTGAATAAGTTTATATATATAACCTATTAATGATATTATTTTTATATTAATAATATATTTATTTTTCATATATTCCTTTTATATAATAAAATATTTTGTTATGTTATATGTGTTAAATATATATATATATATATATATATATATATATATATATATATATATATATATATATATATATATATATATATATATATATATATATATATATATATATATATATATATATATATATATATATATATATATATATATATTTAATTTGTTTATCAAAACAGTAGTTCTAATTATACTAAGTTAATATTAGTAAAAATAATGATAATAACATTAGTAATATACTTATGTTAATAATAACTTTATTAGTGATAATAACAATGATATTAATAATAATACTTGTAAAAATATTAATTTTACAGTTAACGATAGTTATGATAATGATCTTAATAATTTTAATGATAACAGTAATCATATTAATAATTGTAATATCTATAATAATAATCCTTTCACTAATAGTAGTAATAATAATATTAACAATAATAATAATAATAATACTTATAATAATAATAATAATAATAATAATAATAATAATAATAATAATAATAATAATAATAATAATGTTAACAATATGAATTATTAATAAAAATAAAAGTTTAAGAATTGTAATAATGAAAATAATACTCTTGATAATAATTCCTAATACCTAATAACAATAACAATTTTATTACCAATTATAATATTAATAATAGTACAACTCAATAATAATACTTATTTTGATAATAATATTGGTAATAACACTAATAATAATATTTATGTTTGTAATTAGGGTTATGATAACAATAATAATAGTTGCTAACTAATACTTAATAATAACATAACAATGATAATAATAATAATAATAATAATAATAATAATAATAATAATAATAATAATAATAATAATAATAATAATAATAATAATAATAATAATAATAATAATAATAATAATAATAATAACTATAAAAGATCACAACCTTTGAAGAAAATAGATTTCCAAAAAAAATACACCACCGCCAGGGCTCGAACCCAAGACCTCTCGGTTGAACACAAACACAATTAAACCAATGCTCCGTTTATTCTTTTCTGATTTACTTTGCGAATTAATAACTTATAACCCATCGTAAATTCATCACCAATAATCAACTATCCATCATTGTTTTCTAAATTTCTAGTTCCCATCACCAAGTTATCATACATCATACGATCCCTAACCATTATCACAATTCATTATCTTTTATTTACTTCATCATGATCATTAGCTAAATCATAAATTCATGATCATAATCATTTTCATTACTCGATCATAATCATAATCATAAATTATCATCTTATCGACCCTTCATCATATCTATATCATCATAATATTCGTATATCGTATAATCTCCTTAATCGAACCCAAACCTCACAATCATCATCCTCATTCTTATAGTCATAACCCGTCATTTTATGTGATGATTAATCTCCTCTTGTTACCATTTTATTCCACAAGTTTTTTTGTGTAGCTCGGCCCAATAGACCCAAGATTACCTCGGCCCAACAGGGGAATAACAACTTAGCCCCTTTAAATGTGATCCATGAACCAATAAGTGATTCAGTTTTTATCAGAAAATGAAGTCTAGGGTAAAAATGGTATCCAATGTCACACTTTGTGATTATTAAAGTATGATATACTTTTGTTAAAGGCAATAAGAATAATACAGAAAAATAATCATAATGTTCCATCACTTTCAATCTCCTTTCTTTATAAATGGAAACGGATACTTACAGCTTGTCATTATTATCATTTGCATAGTCTTTAGACTGCAACATAAACGAACGACAGCAGAAACAAAAAGAAGAAGATAAATAACAAAAGCAACATCAGCGACAGTGGCTTAATTGAGTTAGGTTTGGTGACGGTTGAGGTGATTGAAACAAGAATATGAAACAGCAGCTGCAGATACGATCAACAATAGTACCAAATTTGTACGTTACGTGAAGGAGATGATGATCAATAGTATTTTTGTAAAAGTTGTAGCAAACAGATGCAATTATTCGAGCAACAGTTTACTGTTTGTGGATACTTGAACAAAACAGGAAACGACAGTATTTGATGATAAATGATGATGGTAATTTGCGGTGAATTCTTGATCGAAACAGATATGGTAGTGGTATAATGGAGCGTGTTATATATTTATGTACGTATATATATGTAGACTAGATAGATGGTGTTCAAATACGAATAGAAAACAGAAGCATTTAACAGCAACTATGGTGAGGGTGGCCGGTGATTCAATAAGCATGGTGATTGTTGTGGTGCCCGATGATAAGAAATGGCGGTTTAGGTGTGTTTTACAATAGTTGAAACAAAAGCAAATATCAAGTGGGTCTTCCATAATGTTCGAGTGTGATGATTTGTGGTGATGGTTCGGTTTATAGAAGTAGAAACCATGAGAAAAGTAGTCGTGATCGAGTTGAAACAGAAGCAACTAACATGTTGGTTTGATATGGGTGACGTTTCTTAAAGTGATATTGTGTTTCATATGGTGGTTTATGGTTTGGCTAAGTTAGTGAGACTGGTTCGTGAGTATGGTTAACGATTGTGGTAGTCGATGACTAATGGGAAAGAAGGAAACAAGGAAGCAAAAATTTATAATGGGTTTTCGATGTGGGTGTCGGTTTCATGGTGGTGGCGATGGTTTTACGATGGTTGTGTTGTAGGGTTTTTAAGGTGATGGATGGATTATGATTCACGATGGTGGGGTGTTTCAAAGTTATGGTGACCGACGGTGATTGTGTCTTGCATATGAATATGTATATGATGTATATGATATGTCTCTCATATACTATGTGCAATTCTATTTATGTAGAAATTGATAAAGGAGAAAGAAAACACTGTCCCATAGATAAATTATTCAATTCACGGGTGTAAATAACAAAAGCAACAAAAATTTAAAAGGTGATGGATATGTGTAACAGACATTAGACAAAATTATCAATCAACGAAAAATAAAAAAAAAATAAAAAGATGTGTAATCGATTACCATTTTCTATCTGCTTTTATAATTATTATTAATAATCAATAAATATACATCTATTAATAATAATAATACTTTTAATTTTATTAATAAATACTAATAATAAAAATAAAAATTTTAATATTAAGTATAATGATATTTATTAATAATAATAATGAACTAATAATAATAATATTAGCATAACAATTATATTTTTAACTTGTAACCACATTTAGTTTATTAATATTAAATTTATTAATTACATAATATATTGTATGATATCATTCATTAAATATTTAATATTTATAACTTTTATATATATTACAATATAATAATAATTATGAATAGAAACCATATATATATATATATATATATATATATATATATATATATATATATATATATATATATATATATATACACACACACATTCATTTACAATTAATTGTTCGTGAATCGTCGGGAGTGATCGAAGGGTAATTGCATATATGAAAATAGTTCAAAAATTTTTTGAAACATAACCTTACAGACTTTGCTTATCATGTCGAAACCATATAAAGATTAAGTTTAAATTTGGTTGGAAATTTTCGGGTCATCACACCATAGACACTAATGAACACTTTTATAATTCAAAAACATCAAGAACAAAGAATCTAGTGTTTTAAGAAAGTTACCCAAATGAGATGAAGTTGGTATGGAATCGAAGAGGAAGTTGCAAGGATTCCAAATATGTAATTTTTTTTTGAAGAACTCTTGCTAGATCGGATTTAGATGATGATTCTTTGATTGAGTGTGTTGAGAGGAAAAGTAGAAGTATCAAGAATGAGGAGGTGGTGAATGAGTGGAGGAGGAGAAGGGTTTGACTAGTTGACCTAGTCAAATCTTTGGCCTCTTGACAAGTTTAGTCCCTCAAGTTTAAAAGCGGGTATGTGAATTATCCAAACGAATTTCCTTAAGTACGTATAGTAAATGAGAGATGTTATAATTAAATAACGGAGGTTAAATTAATTAAGCGGAAAGTAAATGGAAAAAGACGGGATGTTACATTATCTACTCCTTAAAAGAAATTTTGTCCCAAAATTTAAGTAGGCGTAGTAGTCGTTGTTTCTTCCCCGAGATCTTGCGTTTCCAAATCTACGAATAACTGAGGATACTTTCTTTGCATTTGATCTTGTCTTTCCCAAGTAAACTCGGGGTACCCTTTTGGCATTCCAACGAACTTTAACGATCGGGATTTTACTTTATTTTAGCGTCTTGACGGAGTTGTCCACAATTTCAACCGGTTCTTCTACGAAATGAAGTTTGTCATCAATAGTAATCTCTTCGAGAGGGACGACGATATCTGGTTCGGAAAGGCACTTCTTCAAGTGTGATACATGGAAAGTAGGATGTACGGAGCTCAATTGAGGCGGAAGATCTAATCGGTAAGCAATAGTTCCAATACGTTCTAAGATTTCAAAAAGATTAATAAACCGCGGATTTAGCTTCCTGCGTTTCCCGAAACGGATTACACCCTTCCAAGGTGTGACTTTTAACATTACTCGGTCACTGACTTGGAATTCGAGGTCGTTGCGTCTAATTTCGGTATAGCTCTTTTGACGACTACAGGATGTCCTGAGCCTATCTCGAATTTGAACGATCTTCTCGGTTGTTTCATGAATGAGTTCGGGTCCGGTGATTTGCTTGTCGCCTACCTCGACCCAACAAAGAGGTGAACGACATTTTCGGCCATATAACGCTTTGAATGGTGTGGCGTTAATACTCGCGTGATAACTATTGTTGTAGGAGAATTCGGCGAGAGGTAAGTGCTTGTCCCAAGCTTTTCCGAAATCGATAACGCAAGCTCGTAGCATGTCTTCAAGGGTTTGAATTGTGCGTTCACTTTGTCCATCGGTTTGCGGATGGTATGCGGTGCTCATGTCTAATCGTGTTCCCAACGCTTCTTGTAAAGTACACCAAAATCTAGAAACAAAACGGCCATCTCAGTCGAAAATAATCGATAATGGTACACCGTGACGGGCTACGATCTCTTTAATGTAAGGTTGTGCAAGTTTCTCCATTTTTTCGGTTTCCTTCATGGCAAGGAAGTGGGCGGTTTTGGTGAGACGGTCTACGATAACCCAAATAGTATCATAACCGCTCGCCGTTCTTGGTTAATTTGTGATAAATTCCATCATTATTCTCTCCCACTTCCATTGTGGGATTTAGGGTTGTTGAAGTAGTCTGGACGGTCTTTGGTGTTCGGCTTCCAACATAAGTAGCAACGTCCCTTTTAATGTTCGGCCACCAATATTGTTCCTTGAGGTCGTGGTACATCTTATTGACACCGGGGTGAATCGAATACCTTGACTTATGGGCTTCGTCTAGAATAAGGCTTCGCAAGTCCCCATAACTAGGCACCCAAATTCTCCCGGCAAAATATCGGAGTCCGGTCTCTTTAACTTCGAATCGTGAGGCGAGGACGTTCAAGCGTTCGAGAGATATGTTTTCATCCTTAAGAGCTTCATCTTGGGCTACCCGAATTTGGTTATTGAGATTGGTGTGGATGGTGATATTTAAAGCTCGTACACGAAGAGGCACCGCTCTTTCTTTTTAACTTAAGGCATCGGCTACTACATTTGCCTTTCCCGGATGGTAACGAAGCTCACAATCGTAATCGTTCAAAGTTTCAATCCACCGTTGTTGTCTCATGTTTAGTTGCTTTTGATCGATGATGTGTTGGAGGCTTTTGTGATCGGTGAAAATAGTACTCTTGGTCCCATAAAGATAGTGTCTCCACATTTTGAGTGCAAAGACAACGGCTCCGAGTTCAAGATCATGTGTTGTGTAATTCTGTTCATGGATTTTCAATTATCGGGAGGCATAAGCAATAACCTTCTTTCGTTGCATCAATACGCACCCAAAACCATGTTTCGAGGCATTTCAATATACAAAAAAATCATCATTGCCTTCGAGAAGTGACAAGATAGGAGCGGTGGTTAGCTTTGTCTTCAAGATTTGAAACGCGGACTCTTGTTCGGTTGCTCAAATGAATTTCTTTCCCTTGTAAGTTAATGCAGTTAGAGGACGAGCAACCAAAGAGAAATCCTTGATAAATCTATGATAGTATCCGAAGAGACCCAAGAATTGACGAATGTGAGTAGGAGTAGTAGGGGTTTCCCATTTACTAATGGCTTCAATTTTTGCGGGATCGACCTTAATACTTTGGTCGCTTACGACATGACCAAGAAATTGAACTTCCTTCAACCAAAATTCACACTTGGAGAATTTGGCATAGAGTCGTTCTTGTCTCAAAAGTTCGAGCACAAGTCGAAGGTGTTGTTCGTGCTCTTCTTCGCTTTTAGAATAGACCAAGATATCATCGATGAATACAATAATGATCTTGTCGAGATACGGCTTCCATACGCGGTTCATAAGATCCATGAACACCGTCGGTGCATTAGTTAGACCAAATGGCATTACAAGAAATTCGTAACTACCATAGCGAGTTCGAAAAGCGGTTTTGGAGACATCTTCCCCCTTAACCCTTAGTTGATGATAACCCGAGCGGAGATCGATTTTTGAATATACACAAGACCCTTGTAGTTGATTAAAGAGGTCTTCGATGCGCGAAAGAGGATATCGGTTCTTAACCGTCAATTTGTTTAGTTCACGATAGTCGATGCACATTAGTAGGGATCCATCTTTCTTCTTAACGAATAAAATTGGAGCACCCCATGGTGAATGTCTAGGTTGGATAAAACCACGGTCAAGTAGTTCTTGGATTTGACTTTGCAATTCTTGCATTTCGGATGGAGCAAGTCTATATTGTGCACGTGCTACGGGTGCAGCTCCCGGAATAAGACCGATTTGGAATTCTACCGGTCGATGAGGTGGAAGACCCGGTAATTCGTCGAGAAAAACATCGAAAAAGTCACTAACAATTGGCACATCATTGATATGCTTCTCATCGGTCTCGACTTTCTAAACATGGGCTAGAATCGCAAAACAACCTTTACGAAGGTATTTTTCAACTTTAAGGCACGAGACGAGGTTGAGTCCGGTGCAACTCTTATCGCCATAGACAATCAAGGGTTCACCATTCTCAATAGGAATTTGAATTGCTTTGAGATCACAAAGGATGTGAGATTTCATTTTGGCTAACCAATCCATACCAATGATTACATCGAAGCTCCCTAGTTCTATAGGTATCAAGTCAATTTCAAAGTTTTTACCCATTAAGTTTAACGTACACCCCCGATAAAAATTTTCGGCACTCAATAGTTTCCCGTTGGCCACTTCAATGGTGTAAGTAGTATTTAGTGGAAGTGGTGGAGTTCAAAAAGAATGAGTCAAAGTCTTGGATACAAAACTCTTGTCGACACCTGAATCGAATAAACAAGAGACATAAGAATTGTTGAGAAGAAACGTACCCGTGACTAGTTCATTGTCATCTCGGGCTTCCTCGGTGTTAATGTTGAAAGCTCGGTCGTGTGCATTGGGGTTAGCTTTCTTCTTTGGGCATGCATTTCTAAAATGAACCGGTTGGCCACATTCAAAACAAACACCCGATTTTGGTGCATTGGGCCCCTTTTGAGCGACGGGGACGGTACTTCTACAATCGTTAGCCACATGACCACTTCTTTGGCACCGGTGGCAAAACGGCTTGTCACATTCACCATAGTGATGTTTGTGGCATTTGTTGCAAAAAGGTTTATTTCCGACATAACTTTTCTTGCCGTCGGAGGTGAAAGGTTTCTTGGTGGGGTTGTTGTTGTTGTAGTTGCTTGATTGAGTGGCTTCCCATTTTCTTTTGTTGCCACCCGATTTATTCTCGGCCTTAGGTGCCGGTACTACGATTTCATCCACCGTTTCTATCAATTGGCAGGCCATCTTTAAAGCTTCTTGTAGGTTAGAGGGTTTGGATGACATTACCCCGTGTTTGATGCTCTTAGGGAGGCCATCCATGTAAAGTTCAACTCTTAGTTACTCGGGAGTCACGAGAGCCAGACACATTAAGGCTAGCTCGGCAAACCGTTGATTATAAGCTTTGAGGTCATTTTTGACCGCTTTTAAAGTCCTTAGCTCTTGTTCGAGCTTGCCGGTCTCTTCAAGTGGGAAGTATTCGGTGATCATATTTTCCCTTAAATCGGCCCAAGAGAGTGCGTGGGCTTCATCGGTACCCACCGATTGTACATATGTGTTCCACCAAGTGAGAGCAATACCGGCGAAAGTGTGAGTGGAAAATTTAACCTTATCTTGGTCCCGGTAACCGCTTATACTAAAAACGGCTTCCGTTTGTTCAAACCATCGGGTGAGAGTAACCGGTCCCCCAGTTCCATCGAAAGTATGAGGTTTGCACCCCATGAAAGCTTTGTAGGAGCATCCCTCGTTTGAATTACCGGCTCCATTGTTGCTGTTGTTGTTGTTGTTGTTGTTATTGTTATTGTTGTTGGAAGAGTGACCGGCCAAGGCCGCATCTACGACGGTGGCTATCATTCGTTGAAGAGCTTGTTCGGGAGTTTCATTGCGTGGGACTTGGCGAGGAGGCATTGTTCCTTCAAGACACAAGAATATCGTTGATTAGTATTCTCAATAATACTAATCGTGATATGGAATAAAGATAGATAGAAATTTTCCTTGACTCGCCCTAAATTCTTTATGTTATAATGTCAGAACGTCCATATGAGTCACCGTAATATAATCTCGACAATTATATTACCCTAATTCATATGTGCATTCGACATTATTTCATATAGTCAAGGTGGCGTGTCAATCAAATTAAACAACGTGAGATTAAGATAGAATAAGAGTTAGATATGAATAGAAGAGTTTGAGTAATAATGCACAAGTAGTCAAGTAATTCCTACTTCAAGTCTATATGCCGGTTGTAGTCTAGACTCATTAATGTACCCTATGACTCGGGGTTGACACCAGTGAACTCTAAATCCCTACAACCAACGTTCTGATACCATCTGTAGCAACCCGAAAAAATCGTCATTGACGGCGCTGTCTACTTAGGTCCCGTTATGTGATCATAAGTCTTTAAAACGACGTTTGACCAAAAATATGTCGCATTCATTTCAAATGTAAAGATGTTTCAAGTTTACAAAAGTAGTTCAACAACTAGTGACGTTACAAACATTTTAAGTACAAATGAAACCTATGCGACACAATTTCTAAGTAAAGTCAAAAGACGCTCCATGTATGCATGAATACTCGACATCTAAGCAAGTATCAAAAAGAGTGTGGAAGCATGTATCACGTAGCGTTCAAGGACCTGAGAAAACATATAGAAAACTGTCAACAAAAAACGTTGGTGAAATCATAAGTGTATTAGTATCGTTGTTTTTGAACCACAAGATTTAATATTTCCATAAAGTTGATTATCTAAATCTTTTGCATTCCAAAAGTTTTTGCGCGTTCGCGAGCACCCAATTATCAAAACTTAACTGTTTTGTACCCTGTTACATAGTGTTAGAACATACACTATACTCGAAAATATATTTCATCCGCTAACGGTAGGGAACCATCCGAATGAGGGCTCGTCAAGCCCATGTGATCACATAACATAGGTTCACGTTTGCACCCTGCAAATTTATGAGACGTTTTAAGCTCAATCGTGAAATCGTGAAACTATTCGGTTCATATAACATAAATTTCACGATTGAGTAAACTATTCGGTTCTCATAAATTTCACGATTGAGCTTAAAATGTAATATTAATTTATTTATTTAAAAATATAAACTTGTACATATCGTAAGTAATGGAAATATTTATGTAATGATATAATATTTAGTCTTTCAAAACTAATTATATTTCAAAATTCATTTTAAATTTTGTTTAGAAAATATTATAAGACGTATCGTTTATGTAGTGACCCGAACTTTTACATGTTTATATATATTAAATGAAATTGATATTTACATGATTAAGTATTTCCAACATGTTAAGCAATCAAACTTGTTAAGACTTGATTAATTGAAATAGGTTTCATATAGACAATTGACTACCCAAGTTGACCGGTGATTCACGAACGTAAAAACTTGTAAAAACTATATGATGACATATATATGGATATATATATATATATATATATATATATATATATATATATATATATATATATATATATATATATATATATATATATATATATATATAGTTAACATGATATTATGATAAGTAAACATATCATTAAGTATATTAACAATGAACTACATATGTAAAAACAAGATTACTAAATTAATGATTTCGAAACGAGACATATATGTAATGATTATCGTTGTAACAACATTTAACTATATATATATTATACTATGATATATTAATATATCATAATACCATGATAATGTAATAATTTAACATCTCTTTAGATATATAAACAATGGGTTAACAACATTTAATAAGATCGTTAACCTAAAGGTTTCAAAACAACACTTACATGTAATGAGTAACGATGACTTAACGACTCAGTTAAAATGTATATACATGCAGTGTTTTAATATGTATTCATAAACTTTTGAAAGACTTCAAGACACTTATCAAAGTACTTCTACTTAACAAAAATGCTTATGATTACATCCTCATTCATTTTCATCAACAATTCTACTCGTATGCACTCATATTTGTACTCGTACAATACACAGCTTCTAAATGTATTTACTATTGGTATATACACTCTAATGATCAGCTCTTAGCAGCCCATGTGAGTCACCTAACACATGTAGGAACCATCATTTAACATCTAGCAAGAAATATCTAACAAAACAACAAACTAATGGAGCCTATATTGACTCCATACTTCACGTGAACTAGGCACACCACAAACACATTTTGATTTCAATTTTCATGCATCAAATTACTCTCTCTCAAGTGTTCTTCCTTTGTTCTAAGTGTTCTTCATCATCTTCATCAAAATCTAGCTCAATCTAGTTCATAAATCCATATATAAACCAAGTTATAAAACAACTACTCAAGAACACACTAACAACACTTCCAAGTTTGCTAGCTTGCTTCCAATCTAGCAAATCCACTTTGAGTGATCATCCAACCTCAAGAAATCTTTCTTATTTACAGTAAGATATCTTTCTAATATAAGGTAATACTCATATTTAAACTTTGATTCAATTTCTATAACTTTAACTATCTTATTGCGAGTGGAAATCTTACTTGAACTTGTTTTCGTGTCATGATTTTGCTTCAAGAACTTTCAAGCTATCCAAGGATCCTTTGAAGCTAGATCTATTTTTCTCATTTCCAGTAGGTTTATCCACAAAACCTGAGGTAGTAATGATATTCATAACATCATTCGATTCATATATATAAAACTACCTTATTCGAAGGTTTAAACTTGTAATCACTAGAACATAGTTTAGTTAATTCTAAACTTGTTCGCAAACAAAAGTTAATCCTTCTA
The DNA here is from genome assembly GCF_046630445.1 of Rutidosis leptorrhynchoides. NCBI lineage: Eukaryota > Viridiplantae > Streptophyta > Magnoliopsida > Asterales > Asteraceae > Rutidosis > Rutidosis leptorrhynchoides. The sequence continues at coordinate 266,323,784 of NC_092333.1, read as the reverse complement.
ACTTGACTTTTAAAATCAACTATACACATGTTCTATATCTATATGATATACTAACTTAATTATTTAAAACCTGAAAACACGAAAAACACCGTAAAACCGGATATACGCCGTCATAGTAACACCGCGGGCAGTTTTGGGATAGTTAATTAAAAACTATGATAAACTTTGATTTAATAGTTGTTCTTCTGGGAAAATGATTTTTCTTATGAACATGAAACTATATCCAAAAATCATGGTTAAACTCAAAGTGGAAGTATGTTTTCCAAAATGGTCATCTAGACGTCGTTCTTTCGACTGAAATGACTACCTTTACAAAACTAACTTGTAATCTGTATTCCTGACTTTAAACTTTTACTTTTTCTATTCAGATTCATAAACTTAAGTTCAATATGAAACCATAGCAACTTGAATCACTCAAAACGGATTTAAAACGAAGAAGTTATGGGTAAAACAAGATTGGATCATTTTTCTTGTTGTAGTTACGTGAAAATTGGTAACAAATCTATATTAATCATATCCTAGCTAACTCATATTGTATTATATATATATATTCTAATATATTATTTAATCTTGGGATACCATAGACACGAATACAATGTTTTGACATATCATATCGACCCATCTATATATATTTCGGAACAACCATAGACACTCTATATGCAGTAATGTTGGAGTTAGCTATACAGGGTTGAGGTTGATTCCAAAATATTATATATACTTTAAGTTGTGATCTAGCCTGAGGCTTGTATACACGAGGTCGTGGATTGATTTGAGATAATATATATTGCTTTATTTCTGTACATCTAACTGTGGACAACTAGTTGTAGGTTACTAACGAGGACAGCTGACTTAATAAACTTAAAACATTAAAACGTATTAAAAAATGTTGTAAATATATTTTGAACATACTTTGATATATATGTACATATTTGTTATAGGTTCGTGAATCGACCAGTGGCCAAGTCTTACTTCCCGACGAAGTAAAAATCTGTGAAAGTGAGTTATAGTCCCATTTTTAAAATCTAATATTTTGGGAAGAGAATACATGCAGTTTTGAAAATGATTTACAAAATAGACACAAGTATTGAAACTACATTCTATGTTGAATCGTTATACCGGATATCGCCCTTGTTGAACTTGGTAACCTAAGAATTGGTGTTTATTATAATTGCCACCAATTGACGCGAATCCTAAAGATAGATCTATGGGCCATTGACAAGCCCCAGTCAGAGAATTTGAACTACTTTAGTACTTCGATATTTATATATGGGGATATTCTAGATGCATTTGTTAATGTCGGTTACCAGGTGTTCAACCATAAGAATGATTTTTATGCAGATTGCATGTTATTGAAAGATGAAATCTTGTGGTCTATTATTACAATTTGATATATAGGTTAAACCTATAACTCACCAACATTTTTGTTGACGTTTAAAGCATGTTTATTCTCAGGTGATTATTAAGAGCTTCCGCTATTGCATGCTAATATATGGACAAGATTTGGTGTCAGCATGCTTGTATAATATTGTTTAAAATTGCAATCGAGATTTACTTGTTGTAACATATTAATATTGTAAACCAATATGTATTGGTAGTGTGTAAGTGTGATATTTTTAGATTATCATTTCTGATAATCTAGGTGATGTCCTTTTAACCTTGTCGATAAAATAAAGGTTATGGTTTGTTTTAAAAATGAATGCAGTCTTTGAAAAATGTCTCATATAGAGATCAAAACCTCGCAACGAAATCAATTAATATGGAACGTTTATCATCAATATGAACGGGACATTTTAGTTTATACTCTAAAACGTAATTTGATATACTTCATTTATGCGCCATTATTTGTTTTAACTTCTAAAACGTTCTAATTAACATGACTAAGTATCAATCGAGAAAATAACCAATTGTTATTATCGTTCACTTAATTAATTTGAATTCAATATACCTAAACACATTTTAAATACACGTTACAAGTTATATATATCTAACAATTAATATTCTAACTCACGTCATTTAAATAAAGACATTTTAAATAATCAAGCTCTATTATATCGAAAAACGTTTCCGCACGTTTGAAAATAGATTAATAGAATATTATGAAAACCAATTCTCCACTAACTTTTGTCTAACTTTCATTAATGACACTTTTGTATTTATTTAAAAATAACTTTACAATATATTCCGAATACCGTTAAAAGGAACAGATTTTCTTAAATCATAGTGGACCTCTTAACAGAGACTCGTAATCATACAATGTATCTGATAATTCAATTATTTGATATTATCTTCTAACTCCATCGATAAACATATTGAAACAAATACGTTCATGTAAAGTATTATACGTTTAATACTTTGTTAATATTCTCAAGTTATAATATACACATATACATATGTATACATATTCATATCCAATTATATAATGGTTCGTGAATCGTCGAAATTTGGTTGAGGTTAAAAGAATGTATGAACATAGTTTAAAATTCTTGAGATTTAACTTAAAAAACTTTGCTTATCGTGTCGGAAACATATAAAGATTAAAGTTTAAATTTGGTCGAAAATTTCCGGGTTGTCACACTTTGTACCGTATAAGTAGTGTCTCCATAACTTCAACGCAAATACCACTATGGCCATTTCTAAATAATGAACTGGATAATTACGTTCGTGTGTCTTTAACTGACGAGAAGCATACGCAATAACTTTATCTTTCTGCATCAGTACACACCCCTACCCGGCAATTGAAGCATCACAATAAACCACAAAGTCATCTGACCCCTCTGGTAATGCTAACACTGGAGCCTGACACAATAACTATTTGAGCGTCTGAAAAGTCTGTTCCTGTTGGTCACTCCATCGAAAACTTACGTCTTTTCTGGTTAATTTAGTCAACGGACCCGCTATTTTAGAAAAATATTTGATAAACCGGCGATAATAACCCGTAAGACCCAAGAAACTCTTAACTTCTGTCGGTGTCTTCGGCGAATTCCAACCCATTACCGCTTCTATTTTCGAAGGATCCACTTTAATACCTGCCTCACAGATAACATGAGCCAGAAACTGCACCTCTCGAAGCCAAAACTCACACTTCGAGAACTTAGCATATAACTGTTCTTTCTTTAACAACTCTAACACCAATCGAAGATGTGTCACATGATCAGTCTCTGTCTTTGAATACACCAATATATCATCGATAAACACAATAACAAACTGATCTAAATACAGTTTACAAACCCTGTTCATCATATCCATAAAGACTGCTGGAGTATTCTTCAACCCAAATGGCATAACCAAGAACTCGTAATGCCCTATCTCGTTTTGAACGCTGTCTTTGGTATATCTGATTCTGCAACCCGAACTTGATGATACCGAGATCTAAGATTTATTTTCAAAAAGTACGACGCACCCTGAAGCTGATCGAACAGATCATCGATTCTAGAAAACGGATATTTATTCTTAACTGTTCTCTTATTCAATTCTCGATAATCTATACACATTCTCAGAGTACCATCTTTCTTCTTTACAAACAACATCGGTGCACCCCACGGCGAGGAACTCGGTCTTATAAACCCCCTGTCTAACAATTCCTGTATCTGAGACATCATCTCTATGATTTCAGAAGGTGCTAACCTATAAGGAGCCTTAGCTACTGGAGTTATTCCCAGAACCAACTCAATCTTATACTCTACTTCTCTTATCGGTGGCAACCCCAGTAACTCGTCAGGAAATACCTCAGGAAATTCTGAAACTACCGGAATATCAGTAACTGATCTCTTCTCTATCTTAGCATCAATAACATAAGCCATAAAAGACTCACACCCCTTAGAAAGTGACTTCTTCGCATTCATCATAGAAATCAACAGAAAACTAAACCCACTTCATTCCCTTCGGGCCACAATACGGGTTCCATCGATCAATCGGAAAGTCACAATCTTCTTATCACACTTAATGTGGGCCTTATGTAGGCTCATCCTGTTCATCCCTAACACTACATTAAAACTTGGGATAGGCAACACTAAATAGGACATAGCAAGCGGTCTACCATCAATTTCTATACTAGCTCCAGACACATACGTTGTGACTGGAACCGTCTTACCATCAGCTACTGTGATGAACCGGAAATTTCCGATCAAATGTAAACTTTAATCTTTATATGTTTCCGACACGATAAGCAAAAATCTGTAATGTTGAGTCTCGAAATGTTTGAACTATTTTTTCATGAATGCATTTGAATTTGACTACTCCCGACGATTCACGAACAATTTATCATTTTAGTTATTATTATCATTATCATTAATAATAATGGTATTATTATCATTAATATATTATTATTATTGTTATTTATAATATTAGGAATCTTATTAAAGTTATATTTATTAATTAATTATAATACATAAAAACATATATACATATATGTTTATATACGAAATAAGAATCCAGATATATACAATGATATATGAAGCATGTATAGATATAAAATTGATACATGTAATTTATTACATTATTATTATTGTTATTTTTATTATTATAAATTAATTGTTGTTATTATTATTATGTTAAATATTAATATTATTAAGATTAAAAATATGATTTTTAGTAGCATTAATACAATTAGAATTACTATCATTATTGTTAGAATTAGTATTATTATTTATGTAATTATCAATAGTTGGAATTATACATATATAGATATATAATCAAATATATAAAAATCAGATATATATAATTACATATACATATACTAAATACAGTTATAATATATAGATAAACACATGAACATCGATATTTATATATACAAACCAGTTATATACATATACTGAATTATTTATATTTTTATATAAAAAAAAGTAGTTATATTTTAAACACAGATTAATCCGTAATTAAATACTAGCAACCAAATTTGTATCAATTTGTCAAGGTAACTGTGTGTGATTGATTTCCAGTACCAATTAGTGATACTAAAAACAAATATGGGTATCGATCCTAATCAATTCGTACCCTTTTACTGCTTCATTTTTTTGTTCTTGTCTGATAAAGAAAAGAGGCATGATCGTAGTCAATTCTATAAATTAATCGATGGTGTACTATTAGTTAAAGAATTATCACAATGTATCCACCCTACAACACCACCTAGATTATCTTCAATCCACCATCAACAATCGAGAACCATTTCTTCTCTTTCTCTTCATCACCCATTTAAACCGTCACCAACGAAACCATCTTGAAACTCATCTCCTACGAGCACGTCTTCAACAAACCCTCGAACCACCATTCGGGTCATTGTTTTGACCAAGAACCATCACCTACAATCATTAACTACCACCATAACAATCATCATCAATATCCTGCTCTTTTGCTTGATCGAGCTCCACCCAAAACCACTTACCATCTATCATTTACTGTTTTCTGTTTCGATCTCGTTAAACACCATTCAACCACCATTTTTTTTCCTTAAATAATTTTTGTTGTTGTTCGTTGTATGTAGCGAACCAAAACCCAATAAATCATTACTATATTGCTGCAACCATCTCGCTAGTTCCGTTTGAATCCAAATCACTATTTTGTTTCTACTTACTTCTGTGATCACTCACTTCGATTAATATTTTGTTCGTTTTTCTTTCTCACAGCCTGCATCATATTTATTTATTTATTTACATATCTGGTTAAAATAAGATGAAACTATAAAGATTCATTGGGAATTAATATATAATACTTTAGCAACCTAATAGAAAAAAATATGCATGTGGAATAAGGTGATGGCCGACCGGTACATTTCTTTCTCAACTTTTAAACTAAACATCTTTTACTTTAAGGTAGTGGACTAGTTAATGGAATCATTCAATCAAAATGATACGCGACTTTTACTGTGACAAATTGAAAAAAAAAAAAAAGAAAACCAACCTTTGTGATATTGTAATTGCTATTCTTTTCCAGTTTATACAATTCGTTTCCAACTCGAATTGGAGTGATAAGAATGATGATATAAAGATTGATGAGGATGACATATAAACCGAGAGATATGAAGATGATAATGTTAGATGATGATGATAGAGTAAACGAAAGTGGTGATGAAATAAACCACCACCAATGATTATCATAATCGTGGTTTGTTGCAGTTTTAACCGGAGAGAACCCGTCCAAACCCATCACGACCAAAGACACCTTAAACCACCATCTTCTATCTCTTCTTTTTCTTTTTATTCGTGAAACCCACCTGCAACAAAAACTCATTGCTACCAATTCTATAACGTTTCTCTATTGTTTGAATGAAACCCACGATAACCACTACCGCAGTTTGCTACGGTTTCTGTTATATATTTTTTTTTTTTTGTTATTGTTGTCCATCGTAAAGAAACAAGGAGGAAAGAGATAACATAAGTTGAATGATTAGTATAGATGATAATATAGATAAAGATAAATAAAGGATGATAGTTCATATTAATGATGGTGACAAAAAGTAGAGGATGTAGACTAAGTTTGAGTTAGTGGACACAAGTGGAGATGAAAACCCCACACTCAAATAACATTTCAATTTACGGGATTTCTTGATTTGGCCACCATGCTCGCTGTCTAGTTGGACCGTAAACTTATGTGTATTTTTGGGCCTAGATAATACAATTTGGGCTTGAAGATCCATTAAACATTAAATTGCTTGTTGGGCCGAAATGTTGAGGAAAAATGGAAACAGGAGAAAGAAACGGGTTTAATAAATATTAGAGGAGACAAAAATCAGAAAAATAGTTATGGAAGAATGGTCTTGGGCGTTTCGGGTTGAGCGGGAGGTCGCGGGTTCGAGTCCGGTCATGGGCAAATATTTTTGGAAAAGCTTTAAAAGAGGGTATACACTTTTAAATTTTCAACTTCATTATTATTATTATTATTATTATTATTATTATTATTATTATTATTATTATTATTATTATTATTATTATTATTATTATTATTATTATTATTATTATTATTATTATTATTATTATTATTATTATTGTTATTAATATTGTTACTAGTGTTATAGTTATTAGTATTAATATTTTTACTAATAAAAGTAATAATTACCATTTATGATTATTATCGTAATTATAATTATAATGATGATATTATTATTGATTATTACTAAAAATCATTATCACTACTAGTAATATTATTAGGTGGTATTAGTATTATTAATATGATTAAAATCGATACAAGTATTATTATTAATATTATGATTATGACTATTATTAATAGTATTATTATGAAAATAACACAATTTATTATTATTATCATTAATATTAGCACTAGTATCATTTTTAGTATTATTAGTATTATTATTATTAACAAAAATATTATTAATATGAATATCATTAGTAGTAATGTTATTATCAACATAATTAAATATAACTTATATATATATATATATATATATATATATATATATATATATATATATATATATATATATATATATATATATATATATATATATATATATATATATATCAAACATTGTTATCTATGTAAAGATATACGTATAAATACCTTACATAAATGCATAAATTAAATAGATTAACAATCTTTATATAAATAACCGTATATAATAAATTTAGTATTTTTTTTATATATAAATATAACTAAATAGATAATAATCATTATCAAATATATGTACAAATTAATTACATAATGTTATAATTATTCAATTACGAGTATATGTAATAACAGATACACAAATGATATAGGTTCGTGAATCTAAGGCCAACCCTGCATTGTTCAATATAGTCATATGCATTTTTACTACAAAATACATTAGGTGAGTTCATTTGATTCCCTTTTACTCCTTACATTTTTGGGACTGAGAATACATGCGCTGCTTTTATAACTGCTTTATTAAATGCTTTTAAAATATATTTTTGAACTGCGAATACATGAAATGCTTTTATAAATGTTTGACGAGATAGACACAAGCAAAACATTCCTAGAATGAATTATTATGCAGACAGAAGTTCTGCGGATTATTATTGAATTATGTGGACATGATAATTGCCACCATTGAATTATGTGGACATGATAATTGCCACCATTGAATTATGTAGACATGATAATTGCCACCAATTGATATGAATGTTATGTATCGAGAGAATGATTTTATACACAGGTTATGTGTATGTTATTTTTGTGCATGAGATATGTGTACGATTACTAAGATTTATGAAAGATGATTTTGTACATGAAAAAGGTGTACTGTATTTAAAAGATATCGCATGTACATTACAGGTGGGTATAGGATTCGGGCCCATTTGTACCATGCAGGATTTAAATCTTGTGGTCTATTAAAATAATGAATTTTATTGTTTTATGATAAACCTATGAACTCATCAACCTTTTTGTTGACACTTGAAAGCATGTTTATTCTCAGGTATGAAAGAAACATTCCGCTGTGCATTTGCTCATTTTAAAGACATTATTTGGAGTCGATCATCACAATGGAACTAGATGTTGGTGACTTCGTCCAGATGGATTAGGACGGGTCATTTCAGTTGGTATCAGAGCGGTGGTCTTAGCGAACCAGGTCTTGCATTAGTATGTTTAACTGATAGTTGTTAGGATGCATTAGTGAGTCTGGACTTCGACCGTGTCTGCATGTCAAAAGTTTTGCTTATCATTTTGTGTCGGAAATCATCTGCTTATCATCCTTAGGAAATTACATGCTTATCATTCTTAGTCTAGACACATCTTACTGCAATGATTGCATGAATAGTGTATAGACAAAAATTCGTATCTTAGCGTATCTGCTAATTCATATCTTAGCATATCTGTTACTGTAGACTTTGCCTGACAGCTTCCGTAGATTCCTCCGTAACTTATGGGATTTTAGTATTATATATGCATATGTAACTTATGTATTGTAGGGTACTAATCTACATCCTATAATTTGTTTCTTATCGAAAATCCTTCATCTGATCGTACGAGATGAATCCCTCAACCAGTTCGAATTCCTCGGATTTCGACTGCCATTTCGATATGGAGTTTCACCTATCAGCGTCACCAGAATGAATCAACCAATCAGTCATCCCCAATTCATCTGATGGGTTCGTAGTCGACTTCATCAATGAAGACGCGAAGAAGGCGATCCCTTCCACCAACCGAATTTACCTCTTGGCGATGGACCTGAAACACTTACCGGCGAACCTGTTTGTAATACTATTTTCTCTCTCATTTCCCGAATATCTCGCCAAGATTATATTCTATCTAAAATTCTAAACCTTATTCATTCGCTCGTTCCAACCGACAATCACCCCGGAATAATAAAAGAAGTCAACAAACTTCGCGCTAAAAAAAAATTAAATAAATAAATAAATAGATTTTGGAGAATATGGTGCAAAATTTACCAGCTTCAGCAACATCACCGGCACCAACAGTACCATCAGTAACAACACCTGTATCATCAACAATCCATGCCTCAATATCACATTCTGTACCACGAGCATAATCATCATTCTATGTATCGTTCTATCTATTTTATCTTCGTTCGACATGGCGATCATGTAATCTCTAATGTTTTATAGATTATGTATCTTAGTTCTAACGATAAATCAAATGAGATTAATATCATATTAACTCATTAAATCCATGAATGCATCTGAAGAAAATATATATGTATATATGTTTTCATAAAGATTGTACTTAAAAATTCTTTTGTACAAACTGTTAATGGTGAAAATATTTTAACGGGTAGGTAATACCCGAGGAAATATTTAACTTTCATATTAACATGATATACTGTACATTCTTCGAATCTGATTCAACAGTCGTATACTATCCTACTTACATCCACCGATATACAAATCCGTTCACTGCAGAATAACCATTTTTATCCAATTTCATATTCGGATTTTGATTTACCAGAATCCAATAAGTGGCATAATGAAGAAAACATTGGACAAAATAAAATTTGTTAGAAACAAACAAATTAACTATGGGAAATTCTATTAAGAATCCACGCTAACAAAATCCTAGCTAACTGTTCCTAGCTAACTGTTAATTCTGTAATACCTTTTATTTATCGCAATCTATTATTCGCAATTTATTTATCACATTTTATTTATCGCAATTTTAATTCTCGCAATTTTATTTATTGTCATTTAATTTCTGTTATTTATTTTATGCACTTTAAATATCGGGACACGTATACAAGGTTTTGACATATCATATCGACGCATCTATATATATTATTTGGAATAACCATAGACACTCTATATGCAGTAATGTTGGAGTTAGCTATACAGGGTTGAGGTTGATTCTACAATAATATATATAGTTTGAGTTGTGATCGAGTCTGAGACGTATACGGGTCACGACACGTATTAATTAATTCGAATATTATATATTAAACTATAAATGAATTATTGGACTGTCAACTGTGGACTATCGACTGAGGACTAATAACATTGGACAATTAAAATGAATTAAAATATCGATTATAACATATGAAACTAAACAATTCTTCAAGTTGCCACTTGATTTCATATTAAACCTCATTTGTATCTTGACGATTACAATCTGCATTCAAACCTTTCATTATTCTTGAAAACACCTCAATTGAGAGGATGAACCAACCGCACTTCATCCACGGAAGGAAAGATTGATGCATATAGTTATGCACCTGAAAAACTCTCGGAAACTGAGCAAACGTTTAAAACGTAGCTATGCTAATTCCTTAGTGTTATTATTACCCAAAATAACTTGGAAATCCCTTTCAAAATAGCCAATTTTGTCACAGCTGTAACAAGTCAGCTTCAACTTTTCAGTCGGACTAGCCTTATTATCACCTCGATATATACGTTGCCCTTTCATCATCGTTACTGGAGATCCGTTTATATTCCACCATATTAGCAGTAAACTTACCAACAACTTCATTAATCTTTGATTTTCCGAAAAATCATTTGAATTATCGAAACCCTATCATATACTCATCGACATTTTATAACAAAAATGGTCATACCAATTACTGGGAATTAGCAATTAGTATTTGAATCTCATAACGTTTCTGCGTCAACAGTTATATGTATACATATAACGTTTATCTCTTAGAATTATGATATTCCATTATGAAATTTTGAAAAGCACCCAGCCTACGAATCAAAGCATTGAACTTTGAAAAAGCTTAATGAAGCAGCAGAAACTGTAGACAACCGTAAATGACCTTAATTGTCGGAAGTTTGATGATAAAAAATAGTATGTTGGAAAAACTCAGAAAAGTTGAAACTGGAAAACGGATTGAGCTAACCATGAAGGAGACCAAGGACAAATACAAGGGCCATACCCTATATTCAAAGAATCCAGGTAATTCTGGATCCGTTGAAATCTTTAGAGAATATCTTGCTCTATAGTCATGTTAAAATCTTTCGGAAAATTTTTCATTATCAACCTTCGAACTTAGAAATTCCAAAAATATCATCATAAATATCTTCGATATTTCTGAAGATATTTTCATAACTATTCTTATCTGAAATCATTGATCTCTTAGTGCTATCTGTGTTACATCATATAGAAACTGTTAGTTTCTATATTCTGTAAACTTTCGAGCTTAAATATGAATATTATTGAAGTAATGTTGGGAACTGATGCATGAGTTAGTATAATATAATGACACTTGATCAACGTGATTATATTACAGTAATTCATGCTGAGTTTCTAATGGAACGTGATGATTCACAGAACATACCGTCATCATGTGCCATTTACACGACTCTTACATTCTACCAATCTCCAAACATATTAAGTACATATCTTCTTGATAGTTCTATCTTTTCGGATATTTTGGTAACTTACCAAATCGATATCGTGCCATTACGATTCCCTTCTTAAAAACATTAACTATGTTCATCCAAAACTTCATATCTACGAATTCCAGGCCATTATTCGCTTAACTTGTAGTCAGGAAGAGGAGACAAAAGAATGAAACCCTTGAATATAAAATAAAATATAAAGCTCGACAACAACGCATAAGTTACAAACCGTGCATATCAATACGTATTGCCACGTAAAGGAACGGGAAAATTAATAACACTATAACCCCAAGATAATATTAGAAGTAAATAAAATCCTCTGGTGGTAGATGAAAGAGAAGAATGACAGATATGAAGGTTAGGAGTATATCGAGAACCAGAATTGGATGGAGCATATTGACAAAAGATTCAAAGTACGAATTAAAGGAGAAAGAATAGAAGGTGTGAGTTGTAAGGAAACGACGGGGGTGGATTTATAGTAAAATATCCGACAGAGCAATCAGAACAGATGATCGCATTTAAAGCGGATCTTAATTCCCTTGATTACCAAAGAATCAAATCTTATTACGAAAATTTTCTCCAAATCTCTTGAACTTGGAAAACAATCCTATCTACATCAAAAGATATGACGAATCTATACCTACTCATTTCACTCTTTTATTATAGCTTCGTTCGTACTCCTCGAATAATCGAATTATTTTATCCATATTACTCAAAGATGATAAAACTCTATTTATCAACTCATATTCGTCATGAAAACATTTTTTATTGTTAACCATGACCACCTCACTCAAATTTCGGGACGAAATTTCTTTAACGGGTAGGTACTGTGATGACCCGGAAATTTCCGATCAAATTTAAACTTTAATCTTTATATGTTTCCGACACGATAAGCAAAAATCTATAATGTTGAGTCTCGAAATGTTTGAACTATTTTTTCATGAATGCATTTGAATTTGACTACTCCCGACGATTCACGAACAATTTATCATTTTAGTTATTATTATCATTATCATTAATAATAATGGTATTATTATCATTAATATATTATTATTATTGTTATTTATAATATTAGGAATCTTATTAAAGTTATATTTATTAATTAATTATAATACATAAAAACATATATACATATATGTTTATATACGAAATAAGAATCCAGATATATACAATGATATATGAAGCTTGTATAGATATAAAATTGATACATGTAATTTGTTACATTATTATTATTGTTATTTTTATTATTATAAATTAATTGTTGTTATTATTATTATGTTAAATATTAATATTATTAAGATTAAAAATATGATTTTTAGTAGCATTAATACAATTAGAATTACTATCATTATTGTTAGAATTAGTATTATTATTTATGTAATTATCAATAGTTGGAATTATACATATATAGATATATAATCAAATATATAAAAATCAGATATATATAATTACATATACATATACTAAATACAGTTATAATATATAGATAAACACATGAACATCGATATTTATATATACAAACCAGTTATATACATATACTGAATTATTTATATTTTTATATAAAAACAGTAGTTATATTTTAAACACAGATTAATCTGTAATTAAATACTAGCAACCAAATCTGTATCAATTTGTCAAGGTAACTATGTATGATTGATTTCCAGTACCAATTAGTGATACTAAAAACAAATATGGGTATCGATCCTAATCAATTCGTACCCTTTTACTGCTTCATTTTTTTGTTCTTGTTTGATAAAGAAAAGAGGCATGATCGTAGTCAATTCTATAAATTAATCGATGGTGTACTATTAGTTAAAGAATTATCACAATGTATCCACCCTACAACACCACCTAGATTATCTTCAATCCACCAACAACAACCGAGAACCATTTCTTCTCTTTTTCTTCATCACCCATTTAAACCGTCACCAACGAAACCATCTTGAAACTCATCTCCTACGAGCACGTCTTCAACAAACCCCCGAACCACCATTCGGGTCATTGTTTTGACCAAGAACCATCACCTACAATCATTAACTACCACCATAACAATCATAATCAATATCCTGCTCTTTTGCTTGATCGAGCTCCACCCAAAACCACTTACCATCTATCATTTACTGTTTTCTGTTTCGATCCCGTTAAACACCATTCAACCACCATTTTTTTTCCTTTAATAATTTTTGTTGTTGTTCGTTGTATGTAGCGAACCAAAACCCAATAAATCATTACTATATTGCTGCAACCATCTCGCTAGTTCCGTTTGAATCCAAATCACAGTTTTGTTTCTACTTACTTCTGTGATCACTCACTTCGATTAATATCTTGTTCGTTTTTCTTTCTCACAGCCTGCATCATATTTATTTATTTATTTACATATCTGGTTAAAATAAGATGAAACTATAAAGATGCATTGGGAATTAATATATAATACTTTAGCAACCTAATAGAAAAAAATATGCATGTGGAATAAGGTGATGGCCGACCGGTACATTTCTTTCTCAACTTTTAAACCAAACACCTTTTACTTTAAGGTAGTGGACTAGTTAATGGAATCATTCAATCAAAATGATACGCGACTTTTACTGTGAAAAATTGAAAGAAAAAAAAAAAGAAAACCAACCTTTGTGATATTGTAATTGCTATTCTTTTCCAGTTTATACAATTCGTTTCCAACTCGGATTGGAGTGATAAGAATGATGATATAAAGATTGATGAGGATGACATATAAACCGAGAGATATGAAGATGATAATGTTAGATGATGATGATAGAGTAAACGAAAGTGGTGATGAAATAAACCACCACCAATGATTATCATAATCGTGGTTTGTTGCAGTTTTAACCGGAGAGAACACGTCCAAACCCATCACGACCAAAGACACCTTAAACCACCATCTTCTATCTCTTCTTTTTCTTTTTATTCGTGAAACCCACCTGCAACAAAAACTCATTGCTATTCTATAATGTTTCTCTATTGTTTAAATGAAACCCACAATAACCACTACTGCAGTTTGCTACGGTTTCTGTTATATTTTTTTTTGTTGTTGTTGTCCATCGTAAAGAAATAAGGAGGAAAGAGATAACATAAGTTGAATGATTAGTATAGATGATAATATAGATAAAGATAAATAAAGGATGATAGTTCATATTAATGATGGTGACAAAAAGTAGAGGATGTAGACTAAGATTGAGTACGTAGACACAAGTGGAGATGAAAACCCCACACTCAAATAACATTTCAATTTACGGGAATTCTTGATTTGGCCACCATGTTCGCTGTCTAGTTGGACCATAAACTTATGTGTATTGTTGGGCCTAGATAATACAATTTGGGCTTGAAGATCCATTAAACATTAAATTACTTGTTGGGCCGAAAGAATTTAGGCCGAAATGTTGAGGAAAAATGGAAACAGGAGAAAGAAACGGGTTTAATAAATAGTAGAGGAGACAAAACTCAGAAAAATAGTTATGGTAGAATGGTCTTGGGCGTTTCGGGTTGAGCGGGAGGTCGCGGGTTCGAGTCCCGTCATGGGCAAATATTTTTGGAAAAGCTTTAAAAGAGGGTATACACTTTTAAATTTTTAACTTCATTATTATTATTATTATTATTATTATTATTATTATTATTATTATTATTATTATTATTATTATTATTATTATTATTATTATTATTATTATTATTGTTATTAATATTGTTACTAGTGTTATAGTTATTAGTATTAATATTTTTACTAATAAAAGTAATAATTACCATTTATGATTATTATCGTAATTATAATTATAATGATGATATTATTATTGATTATTACTAAAAATTATTATCACTACTAGTAATATTATTAGGTGGTATTAGTATTATTAATATGATTAAAATCGATACAAGTATTATTATTAATATTATGATTATGACTATTATTAATAGTATTATTATGAAAATAACACAATTTATTATTATTTTCATTAATATTAGCATTAATATCATTTTTAGTATTATTAGTATTATTATTATTAACAAAAATATTATTAATATGAATATCATTAGTAGTAATGTTATTATCAACATAATTAAATATAACTTTTATATATATATATATATATATATATATATATATATATATATATATATATATATATATATATATATATATATATATATATATATATATATATATATATATATATATATATATATATATATATATATATATATCAAACATTGTTATGTATGTAAAGATATACTTATAAATACCTTACATAAATGCATAAATTAATTAGATTAACAATCTTTATATAAATAACCGTATATAATAAATTTAGTATTTTTTTATATATAAATATAACTAAATAGATAATAATCATTATCAAATATATGTACAAATTAATTACATAATGTTATAATTATTCGATTACGAGTATATGTAATAACAGATACACAAATGATATTGGTTTGTGAATCCAAGGCCAACCCTGCATTGTTCAATATAGTCATATGTATTTTTACTACAAAATACATTAGGTGAGTTCATTTGATTCCCTTTTACTCCTTACATTTTTGGGACTGAGAATACATGCGCTGTTTTTATAACTGCTTTATTAAATGCTTTTGAAATATATTTTTGAACTGCGAATACATGAAATGCTTTTATAAATGGTTGACGAGATAGACACAAGCAAAACATTCCTCGAATGAATTATTATGCAAACAGAAGTTCTGCGAATTATTATTGAATTATGTGGACATGATAATTGCCACCATTGAATTATGTGGACATGATAATTGCCACCATTGAATTATGTGGGCATGATAATTGCCACCATTAAATTATGTGGACATGATAATTGCCACCAATTGATATGAATGTTATGTATCGAGAGAATGATTTTATACACATGTTATGTGTATGTTATTTTTGTGCATGAGATATGTGTACGATTACTAAGATTTATGAAAGATGATTTTGTACACGAAAAAGGTGTACTGTATTTAAAAGATATCGCATGTACATTACAGGTAGGTATAGGATTCGGGCCCATTTGTACCATGCAGGATTTAAATCTTGTGGTCTATTAAAATGATGAATTTTATTGTTTTATGATAAACCTATGAACTCACCAACCTTTTTGTTGACACTTGAAAGCATGTTTATTCTCAGGTATGAAAGAAACATTCCGCTGTGCATTTGCTCATTTTAAAGACATTATTTGAAGTCGATCATCGCAATGGAACCAGATGTTGGTGACTTCGTCCAGATGGATTAGGACGGGTCCTTTCAGCTACCTCTACTCTAACAGGCTCAGGCAGCACAATAGCAGGTAACCCTAACTTAGTACATAAATCTATAGACATAAATGTCCTATTTGCACCCGAATCAAACAATACTCTAGCAGGTATTGAGTTGATCAAGAACATACCGGTTATGACGTCATCATTATTTGTTGCGGTCTCAACTGTCATCTGAAAGGCCCTGGCTTCCGCAGTCGGTAGGTTCTTTCTCTTATGTCCACTAGAGGCTGTGAAACCCCCGACAGATGCCGAACGCGCCCCTGACCCTGCCCCGTAACTTGCGCCCTTTGACCCCTGACAACTACCTGACCGGTGACCCGGCTGGTGACAACTCCAACACACATTCTCCCTGAAGGAACACCCCTGAGACTCATGACCTACCATACCACATCTCAAACATCTTCTCGTTGCCTCAGAACACTGCCCACTGTGAGAAGACTTACAACCTTTACACCATTCTCTCTTTCCCGAACTAGACCCTTTGCTTGATTGATTACCTTTACCCTTCGGTCTAAACCCAAACGGTTTCCTAGACTTAGAACCTGACTGAGACTGACTGGTAGCCTGACTACCCTACGGTACCACATTCCCTATATTCATGCCCCTTGCTGCTCTAACATCACTTTCTACCATCTTTGCCATCACAAAAGCCTGAGATAACGTCAGTGCTGACCTCACAAACGTCATGTATTCCGGCAAGATCATATTCACAAAATGTTGTATTCTTGAATGTTCATCAGGCACCCATTGTTGTACAAACCTCAAATTATCCATGTATTTCTCAATTACCTCATCAATTGACATCTGAGGTGTCATCCGCATCTCCAAAAACTCCATTTTGATTCTATTCATGTCAAACACATTGCAGTATTGCTCACATACCTTATCGTAAAACTGCTCCCAAGTGATCATTCGAACTTGTTCTGGAGGAACACTTGCTAATTCTGAATCCCACCACACCATAGCCCTGTCTTTCAATAACCTACTCGCATAAGTTACTTTCAATTCTAGCTCACTCTGACATGCCTCAAATGCGTTTTCAACTTCCCTTAACCAGTTGAGAGTTGTGGTTGGGTCAGAACTTCCTGAGTAGGGAGAAGGTCCACAATCCCTGAATTGTTTAAAGGTGCATCTTTTTAGTGGTTGGTATTGTTGTTGGAATTGTTGTTGCGGAAATGGTTGTTGGTATACGGTGGCTGAACTTGGTTCATCATCATGGGATTTTGATATTGGTAGTTAAACTGTGGTGGCATAACATGTTGAGGGAATTGGTTCTGTAATGGGTATTGGTACTGGTTCTGGTGTATTTGCGGTATGGTTTGTGATTGAGCAGTGGCAAAACCTGGTGGTGTATCCTCATTACCCGACTGTCTAGATAACTCAAGCTCAGTAATCTTATCATGATCTTCCTTAAGCTTACTTTCAAGCTCATGCACATAATCAGCCTCGTAAATCTCTGCCTCATCCTCCACATCTGGAGCATTGAACGTTCCAGGGTGGATTGGGTTTGTAGCGTTCTCATCCCTGTCATCTGCCATCTGTGCTACAAAACACTCGCACAAAAGCTTAGTGGATAACTGTTAGTTTACTAAACACTAACATGCACAACATCCTGCATTCACTTAGCCCCACCCACAGACATGTTTGACTTAACTCGGGGTTTAGGAACAAATACGCGCACGAACTTGCTGCTAAACCACGCTCTGATACCAAGTTGTAACACCCTGATTTTTTTTATCACAGCGAAAATAAATACTTAATTACCAAAATAGCCTTAATTAACGTTTACATAACTTTGTTTACAAACCAACTTTATACAACTACGGTGTTACGTGAAAACATCATTAAAAATTGAAAACATCAGAGTCAACGCATAGTCAAACATGTCTTCAGACCCTCCGCAACACCCATCCTGAACAGCAGTACCTAAACCTGCAAGGGTGGAAATGTGGGGGAATTAGCACAACTGCTAAGTGAATGGATATTATCTAACAGATCATGCATAAGCAACTAAACATGCAAAGGTCACAGATATGCTAACCTCCTGAACTAGCATATAAAAACAACTGACAATATGAGGATCAGTGGCTTGTACGAGCACATGACTTAGTTGATCAAGCTACAGTCTACCGATAGTCCGCTTTACTGACTCCACTGCATAACCGTCCAGACGCAACACATGCGTCCTTCTATGCTACACTGAATAATCAGTAACACCATGACCCGACCAGGCTACCACAGTTTACCTCACATCAACCCTACCTTGCCAACTCGGTGGGTTCCCAACCTTGCCGCCTCGGTTGGTGTCGAACTAACAGTGCGCACATAATTTCACAGATATTCAGTCATGCAATCGTCCTAACTAGCATGGCAACATCTAACTACACATGGCAATCATACAAGGCATAAACATAATAATAAAGAGTCTGAACAAGTAGCGTGTCAGCTACTTAATACTCTATCCGGAGATAGACCCACTCACCGAATACCAGCAATAAGCTCAGATAATCTATCACTGAGCGGCTTCCTTATCCTTATCACATGAACATAAGGCAAATCAAGTTAGTTTCTGTCTGTTAACACAAAACAGCACAGTACAGAAAATCAGTCACAAAAAAGCGCCGCTAAAAGGCCACCTAACACTTATGCATTTTCAGAATTTACATCCTGATAATCATAAGTCACGCGGACAGCATAACGGCTAGGAAACAGCTAAATTAAACAACAACTACTGATCTGATATGCATCCGTACAGTTGCACATGCATCCGTACGGTTGCAAGTCCATCTGTACGATTGCATCGTGCATCCGTACGGTTGCACACTTCCTGCCCGGTTGCACCAACACCACTGCATCCGTACGGTTACACATGCACTCGTACGGTTGCACCATGTACCCGTGCGGTTGCAAGCTGCAACCGTACGGTTGTGTTCATCGTGCAGCAGCAGCAGAAAACTGACGGGTTTCGACCTAAAGTCACCAATTGGTGCTCTAGAGCTCGTTTCTTACCTTTAAACTGACCAAATCATATACACTTAACATCAATAAGCATAAACCCATAAGATTTTGACACAAACAACATCAAAATCAATCATTTTGACTCAAAATTGCTCTTTTGACAAAGTTAACACAAAATCATCATTTTCTTAAAGATTAGACCTTGAAACTCTTTGATTCTTACCTCAATAGACTCTGTAAATTGTAAAGAACAAGATAATATGAATGATTTGAGCTCTAGAACACAAATTAGAAATCTAGGGTTTGATGGAATGAGATTGAGAGTGTACGGGGTGTTTGAGAATTTTCCAGAAAATGAGAGAAGGAGCTGGTCACAAGCTTATATATGTGGGTTAAATAACATACCCCATCACACACGGGTATTTACCAGTTATCTATTAACTTTCGTACTTAATTTGACTGCCCTAACGGAGTCCAAATTAAATAAACGAACCTGCTCTGTGACCCTTGTCACAAACTGGTCTTAACCAAATAATAAAATAACACTAAACATATAATTAAAATAAAAGCAAAATTAACCACACAATTATGCCTAAGGGCAATAAAGTCATCTTACATCTAGGCCCGATCTGAGGATGTTACAATATATAAGTCAACATTAGTCAACATCCGTTTCGACCCCGTCTCGGCCCCGTTTTTTCCGTTACGATGTTTTGAGGTCGCTACCGTTTCGGCCCAGTCTCGCGTCTTTTTCAACCTTGTCTAGAAGGCAACAATAGTAATTTGATCTTTCCTTTCTCTTTTATCTTTGCTATGACCCGTTCAATTGCTCAAGAACATCTGTGTTTTGTAGTCCATGTTTTCTTCTCAAACTTAAACCCACTAGATTTAAGAAAACACTTTCTCATTTAGTCACAAACTTGAATCTAAACACAGCTCCAAAGCACTACAAGTATTATTAATTACCTCTAAAGCTTTAGGCAAATCTAGAATTAATTAAATTAAAATTAAAATTATATATCAATTGAAAGTATGATTTTACTGTTCACCGGAATTAAATACTCCATAAATCATTTAGGAGTATTTTCGTCTTTTCAGTATACGAGATATTTATCACGGCTAAACACAAGATCTAAAAACCGAACTTAAGACCTAAGATTTCAATGTATCGCATTTTAATGCGTAATTATGACTTTTAAATACGCACTTTCGATCAAGCTTTCTTCAACAATCAGATCTGAACGATTACTCTCAAATCGAATAATGAAACCCAGAAATACGGAGTATAAAACTCAGGAAATAATAAAACCAAGGACAAAAAATCTAAATCTTAATTGATAAAGATACCACTACATTCAGATATCAAGAAACATTTCAAACCCTCAATTACAGTTGATAAAGATTCTGCCACATCTATAATATCAGAAATGAAGATTTCGGATTTCAACACAATGCTTGATAAAGTAACACCACAAACACTAATAAAGAATCCACTCCTAGTTACCGGAATCAAAGATTCGTAAAAACAATGAGATTTTAGTAAACAGAGACAAAAAGGACAATTGTCTACAAATCAGCCAATAGGAATAAGTGACATAATCTGCAAAAGCCTGCCCATTTGTAATGCTCATTCCATGAAAAAGAAGCAGACAATGATAGATGAGAATCTTTCTTAGACAACCAAACATTCTAGAACAGTCACACACATGTTATGCATATGACTTGATCGGTTAATTGAAATCATAACTTAAATATCGAATTGTGTCAGCAAGTTGGCCCTTTAGAAAGAAAACAACGTCTTCTGCTGGTTCAACTAAGGTTCGCCTGCTGGTTGAACTATAATCCTCCAGCTGAGTGAACTAGTTTTATCGACCAAATGAAAACTCTGTTAGTTCGTCTGAGCACTTTTTTGCTGAGTGAGTTCCAGTTCTGCTGGATGAACTAAAGTTTTTCTACTAGCTATTCTGCTGACTCTTCTTTAAAGTAAATGGGAATAAATGCATGGTTGAATGCATGTGTGACACGCACCGTGTTGAGTTTGGCTAAAGGTGAATTATTTTCAAATTTACAGGGGTCATTAAAGTCGCAAACTCGAGATGGGTCCACGCACATGCAATAACTTAGGGTCGCGAGTTTGGCAAAGTCGGGATGGTTGAGTCCCATGTGTGTCACACTCGGCACGCTTTCGTGGCTCAGACCCGTGTTCTATCCTGGCAAATAAAACACACTTTTTGTTTGGCACTTTCAGAAATACTTGTTCCATAAAAAACTTTGTTGACCATCTTTGTTCAATAAATGGTTTAGCATAGATCCTTGTTAGAAAAAAATTTGTTTTTAGTTTTGTGTTTTTAAACACAAAACAATAGATAAAACTTTTTAATGAATATTTATTATTTATTTATTTATAGAAAATGTTGGAAAGTGATTGAGAGATGAAAAGAAAGTAGTTTAGGGCGTTAAGCCCCTTTAACGAATCAACAGAAAGCAATAAAGGTGAAAGAAGGAAATACCGTAAGAATGGAGGAACAAAAGTCGTGGTGCGAAAACCTCGTTTCTTCATTCGTTGATACCTTCGTTGATTTCTGCGTCACCGATGGCATGTTCTTACCTCCTTCCTCCCCTCAATCTCAATCTCAATCTCAACACCAGCAGCAGCTGCAAACTTATTATTCTTCTTCTTCTTCTTCCAATAACGATACTCTTAATCTTAATAAGGATAATAAGGATCGTTTAATTGCTGTCGGTGACCTCCATGGCGACCTTCCCAAAACCAAGGAGTCCCTCCGTATGGCCGGACTTATTGACTCCGATGATTCATGGTCCGGCGGTTCTTCAACCCTCGTCCAGATCGGCGATGTTCTTGACCGCGGTGGTCAAGAACTTAAAATTCTCTACTTTTTAGAGAAACTCAAACGACAAGCTCTTAAATCGGGTGGAAATGTCATTACTATGAACGGTAATCACGAAATCATGAATGTTGATGGTGATTTCAGGTATGTTACTCCATCTGCTCTTGATGAATTCAACAATTGGGCGTATTGGTACTCCATTGGTGATCAAATCAAGACCTTACATTTACATCAAAATGCACACGACCTGTTCGATGGTATTCCTCTAAGTTTCCCTCGCGTTAAACGCGAATACGTCCAGGGTTTTAGAAATCGTATTGCTGCGTTACGTCCAAATGGTCCTATTGCTACCAGGTTCCTATCAAAGAATCTAACTGTTGTTGTAGTTGATGAATCTGTGTTTGTTCATGGTGGGATTTTGCCTAATCATGTTGATTACGGGTTCCAACGGATTAATCAAGAGGTTAGTGATTGGATTAATGGATTTAATAAAAGAGTCGACTCGAATTTAGTTAGAGGACGAAACTCTCTTGTTTGGTCTAGGATATTTTCGAATGAGCTTCCTAAAGACTGCGATTGTAGTTTGCTTCAACATGTTCTTGAAACAATTCCGGGCGCTAGGAGAATGATTATGGGTCATACGATTCAAAGTTCTGGTATTAATGCAGTTTGCGATAACACAGCTATTAGGATTGACGTTGGTATGTCGAAAGGCTGCATTAATGGTTTGCCCGAGGTTCTCGAGATTACTCAGCGTTCAGGTGTACGCATCCTCACATCACGACAATTACAACAAATCCCTGCGATCGTTGATTCACCTGATATCCTCATTCCTCTCCCTAAACAAGTCAAAGTCGAAGCTTAGAAGCTTAGACTACTTATTTACGACCCGTTAACTTGGGATCATTATTTATAATTGTGCTGTTAGGGTATTAGTTTAGTTCCAATGTATTTGCAAATCTTATTGGTTTTCTGCTTTGAATATTCAGCAGCAAACAGTTACTCGGTCTTTGTTTGATTCGTTAGGTTTTGTGTTTTAGATCTTGTTAAATTACTCAATTAATAGCTTCACATGCTTATAAAAACTGGGTTGTGTCCTATTTAAGCTTTACATGTTATTTGCTGCACTATATATAACAATGACAACACAATAACTTGAAATCAACTAACACACAACATTCTTATTACTGTTTTATTACGATAAATTAGTATTCTCTCAACAATCCACCATATATAGTATAGTAATGGCACCAAACACCCTTGTTAAAATAAAGATAGAAATTAATAATAATACAAAAGCGCGCGCGCACACACACTAAACTGAAAACAATAATCACACAAATCTGTTAAATGGTTTCCTCCCCAGTGAAGCAGGCACAGAAACGGCAGAATTGATGCTCATATTCCCTACAGACCTCGGAGACCCGTTCCTACTACGATTGTTGTTATTTGGTGTAAAAGGGAACGAAAACCTTCTTTTAGACGACGTCACACTGCCTGGGGTACTGGGTGAAACCCGGTCCTTCGGATTACTCGTTGGTCTTGCTTTGGCTTTTGCGGATATCGTCGGGCTCATGTAGTTTGGAACCGAAAATGCTGGGCAGCTCATCATGCTATCGTCATCCTTCACTGAATAAGGAGAGCCTTTGCCTCCCGATGCTTGAAAATATTTCATTATTCGGTTTGGGGGAGTTCTGCTTCTTGTTCTTGAAGGAGCTGACGACATTGGTGTAGTTGGTGTGTCGAGCTGCTTGTGAGTCGGTTTATGAATTGGAGTTGGATTTGGCTTAAAAGACGTGGATGTAAACTGACGATTCGTTAGCGGCTGAGGAGTATTATTAGAAGGCAGTTGCCGGTCTAGCCAGCACCAGGGGTACCCACCAGTTCGGATGTCCATCTGAGAAGTCTGACCTGCTGCTGATGTTGGTGTGGCTTTCCCTAACTGAAGAAACAAGATTAAAATTAGAAATACCATCATAACCCAAGGTTGGAGAAGTCGGAGACATAGACGACTCGGTCAGGAATATGTATTTTAAAATTAAACACAATTTAGAGTTTGGGTTTTGGGATTTTAGGGGCTTGTATTTATTGTTTAGATTCAAAAAGAGTAGTTTTTTCTTAAAAAAATAATTTATTTTTTTGACGTACATACATTTGACGTACATAATTTATGTTTTCAAAGCTAATGAAAAAGACTAACGACTACTGGAAAAGGACTAAAAAAATACTAATGTTTAGGACTTAAAAATTAGGGTTTAAGTTTTAGATTATAGGGTTTGGGGTTTGGAATTTTGACCTAACTACCTTGAATTTGACCGACTTTGACTGCCACCGTTTACAACACTGTTTTAACCAATACTAGAAGAGATCTCAAACATGATATAACAGCTATAGTGTTTACGTTAGGTTTACCTTATGTGAATATGCATAGGCCATGGCTCTTTCTCTCTTAATTATTGCCTCTACTTTTTTCTGCGACCTGGCGTCTCTCTCCTCTTTCGTAATGAAGCTATCATCCCAGTATTCATCATCCATCTCCGACTATATTCATGTTAATAAATCACATATGGATTAGTTTTATTAACCACACTTCCTAAAAAAATAATTCACAGAGTCTTTCATCTAATCAATTTAATAAAATGTAAAATTCGTCAGGCGGAAAAACCATCAAAAAACGACGATGGTTCGTGGAGTTTCCACAGAAAGACCCCTTTGGTTCTGCAAACGGTTCACAACTATATCTAGGGCTTATGAAACCTGAAATCCTTCTTTTTTTATATTTGGGAACTTAAATCTATATGTCTTTGGACCTTCTGTTAATGTCTAGGTACCATCTTGACAAGTCTATTTGGGCTCCAGAGCACTGTATACGTAATTGGTTGGGAGGACGTAACTGATTTCTACTATGTAGAAAAATTTAAATCAAGAAACTTCAAAGTTAAGTGGTCTAAATTTGAGATGAATTCATTGCTTTTTGGTATTATTGAGATGCAATATGTTACAAACATTACGAGTTAAGCTTACCGGGTTGTTTTCAAGTGAACTCTCGACTTGTTTATCATTGTTTGTCTTTCGTTTGAGGGTTTGGTTCTCTAACATTTGTATTCTTCGTGACTGAATTTGTGTTTGGACTCTCACCAAAAGCTGCATCTGCTTCATAGCATTGACTGTCTGTCGTTTCACATTTTGACCTTTTATAACTCCCTGAAGCCTTACTTGACCTGTCAAACCTTTAACCTTCCTCCTTGCCTGTATCATATTCATTCATCATGTATCAAAATGGAACCGGTAAGTACAGTATCTAAATTGACCTTCATGGAGAATAGGGATTAGTTATATCAATTGACCTTTTTATATAATGATAAATAAATAAATGCTTATTACCAAATGACCTCTATAGGCAGCCTGGATGCTGGTAGCTGAGATGTTTTGTTGTTGTTGAGTCGGTTGTGGTCTATGGCTAATTTCTATTGGTCGATGATCATCTACTTTAGGTGAATAAGTTGATGCAGGCCTTGGAGGAGTGGAGGTGACTTTTGCCCTTGAAATTGGAGATAAAGGCCTTCCAGAAGAAGAGGAAGGTTGTTCTTGTTTCTGTTGTTGCTGGTACTGTTTTTGTTGTTGCTCCTGGTATACTTTTTGTTGTTGCTGCAGGTACTGTTTTTGTTGTTGTTGCTTTTTTTGTTGTTCTTGTTGTTGCCGTTCATGTTGTTGTTGTTTTTCTAGCTGTTGCTCTAGTTGATTTTGTTGTTGTTCTAGTTGTTGTTGCTGTTCTAATTGTTTTTGTTGTTGTTCTAATTGTTGTTGCCGTTGTTCATATTGTTGCTGCTGTTGTTGTTGCTGTTGTTGCGGTTGTTCTAGTTGTTGCTGTTGTTGCGGTTGTTCTAGTTGCTGTTGTTGCGGTTGTTCTAGTTGTTGTTGTGGTGGTGGTTGTTGTAGATGCGGGATAAATAAACGTTGTTGGTCAACTTCTTCCAATATTTTCTCGATACTAGTTGGTTCTCTAAAGAGAGGAATGAATGATGCATGTTTTAACCGTCCACCTCGTCCACCCTTCTTTTCTTTCCAACTTGTCTTGTCACCTTCCTGCAAGGCAAAAAACATCATTTTCACATCATGTGATTTTAGTAATCTAAACCCATCCCATAATTACATAATTATTATTAATTAAAAGATTTAAACCCTCTTAATTGCATAATACGAATATGAATAGCAAAGCTACTTACAGTCAGTAGCTTGTCCTTGGAGTTGGAGGTAAAAACCCTCTTAATTGCAGAAAACCAATTGCTCTTCTTTCCCATGTGCCTAGCATTACTTTTTCATTAACCCTGTAAATTCCTTTTTACAGGTTGTGTAAACATAAGAAATTAGGTTATTTAATTATTTGTTTAGTTTAGAAAATATTCTTAAATAAAAGCAGACAGAGATCCTGCAAACCAGCTGAACAAACAAAAACACACTTTGATGCATACAAGAGGGGAAGAAATTTTAGTTGAATTTCGTGATCCAATCTCACATGATTAAGTTTGTGGACTTGAGATAATAGTTACATATCTGAAACCCAAAGGGTAATATTCTTATCTATTTCAGGTTAATCTGAAACTAATTAATTTCCGGAACCAAAATCTTATCATCACCAAATTCACCAATAATATTATCTGTCTATCTATCTAATTACAATTTACAATTATTATAATTACAATAATAATAATAATAATTATTATTATATAATTATAATTATTATAATTATATAATTATAATAATTAGAGAAGAAAAAAGAAAGTTAAAATTAGAAATAAAAGGAGCAGCAAAGAGTTTCACCTTAATTAATTACTTAAATAATAGCAGAAAAGAATTTCTCAACCAAATACGACGCTGACACTGCTGCTGCTGATGATGATGATGAAGAAGATGATATCCCGTTAGTTCATCTGTCTGACCACTCACCCACACACACGCACACACACACGCACACACACACAGAAATAAAATTTGTTTGTAGCAGTTGAAAGATGTACGAAAGAGAAAGTAAGGTGATCAATAGTGGCATTTGTTGTTGGACACCTTTTTATGGTGCACGAATTTTGACTATTTCTCTATACGGAGCTACTTATTACTAGAATTTTCACATTTCTTTTTTTATTATTTTCTTTCTCTACATTTAATAGACATAGAGTAACTATAACTAAGTATAAGGTATCGGGGCATAAAACTTGCGGTTGTTCGTTGGATAGCTGTAAAGGTTTTTGTACGAAGCGGGTATTTCGTCATAAGTTAAATCGGGTTTCCAAGGCTAAGGTTTCTTCGGTTAATGGAGGTGCGTTGAATTCGGCTAAAGATAAAGGTAAGAAAGGCAAGGGCATTGCGGGCTGTTTGAGGGATCATGAAGAAGACTTGGAATATGGTGATGCGGTTCAAAACCTTTTTCGTGAAAAGTCGAGTGATGATCTTTCTAGTGGGCATGGTAAATTTGGTTTCTTTGAGGGGTGGGGAGGGTTTGATTCCTCCATCTCGGGGCACGCTCATCGGGGATCCTTCGGTGAATGTGTTGACGTACTCCTTTAATCCGGCCATTGAAGACAAGTTTGTTGGTTCGGCATCAAAGACGGGTTCCACTCCTTGTAAGGGTAAATCGGTGGGCGAGTAGCTCGGTTTTCTCTAGTTGGTTTCGTTAGTTGGTTTATTGTTGTTTCTTTTGCTTCTTTGTGTTTGTGTTGGTATGTTTTCTCGGTCGTTAGCGTTTTGGCTCAGGTTTTAGTGGCTTTGTTAGTTTCGTGGATGTCGTGAGCCATTTCACTTTTTTCTTGTACTTTGTGTAACATCCCGCGTTTTTCCGTTAAATTTATTTTAACACCGTTTTTTTTTTTTTTAGATAATACCTTCCGTTATCTAGATTCGTATCTTTCGTTGACTAACGTTCTAAATATTTCCGTTATTTGGTTATAACATCTCCCGGTTACTCTAGCGTTTTAAAATATTCGTTCGGTTAATTCACGCACCCGCTTTGAAACTTGAGGGACCGAAGTTGCCAAGTGGGCAAACTAGTTGACTAGGTCAACTTGTCAACACACTTTCCACCACTCATTCATTTCACATCCACCTCTCATCTCTTTCTCTGTTTTCTCTACTTCCATTTTTGAACTCAAACACCCAAATCATTCATTCATCATCTAAATTCGATCTAGGAGGCTTACAACAAAACAAATTACATATTCGTGATCCTCTCTTCATCCTCTACATTTTGGTACCAATTTCATCTCGTTTGGATAACATTTCTAAAACTCTAGATTTCTCTAATTCGTTTTATAGACTTGAAATGGTGTTAGTTAGTGTCTATGGCTCAAGTCTAACATGAATATATGTTTAGTTTGCTCGATTTGTTGTTTTGAGTAACTAGTTTGAATATGAAAAATGGGTGTGTTTAATCTTGAGTTTTGGATGATTAAATGTTGTTTAAATGTTAAAGTTCATGTATTAAATGTGTTACTAGCATCATTAGCTTCATTTTGATGTGTAGGTTGATTTAGAAAAGTTTCATTTACAAAATTATTGATTTCATGATTCTTGGTTAGGGTTTGATAGACTTTAAAATGAACTTTTGATGCATTGAATGCTTGTAAATGTTGTTAGTAAGTGTTTAGTTGCAATGTATGTTTAATTACCTTCGAAACGGCATATCGTATGTGTAAATTGGATTCCCGAATCATAAAATATGTTTTACGAACTTGAAACCTTGATAACGAACCTTTAATGATCACTTGACGAGAATTCAGTTATTGTAAATGATATTTTTGTGTGATGAAAAGTGTTTAGTCGTATTCCTCGTTAAATCACCTTTCCAACTATGTATGGTATGCGTTTTAAGTGTTTACGGTTCATTTGTTGTGTTAAAATGAGTTTTGGCTCGAGACTTGAACACTTGCACCAGCCTAGGTACCAGCTCACGTTGAGTGTTGCGGCGCGGTCATCCTTGGTCGTGGCGCGGCATTAGGCGTGTTTGGATTCTGATCAAACTTACACTTTTACGAAAAATGTTTGTTATGCTACGCACCTCCGATTCACATGTAACTTGTTCTAACATGCTTATATATGATTAAAAACCTCAGAAAAATAGTTCAAGACCCGACCCGAACGTGTTGACTTTTTCGTTGACTTTGACCAAAGTTTGACTTTTAGTCAAACTTAACCAAATACTTATGCGATCGTTCTAACGTGCTTTTATACTTGTATCTTGCATGAAACTTGACAACGTGACTCACATGTTATATATTCGAGTCGTAACGAGCCATAGGACTAATTGAACACATTTCGCCCGACCTTGCGTCGTAACCGGTTAATTGATACAACTTACTTGTTTAGGTCAAGACTAAGCAACTTTCATGCACACGTTTACTTTGTGAAGTACTTTTATACTCTTGCACCAGAGGTGAGATCATAGTCCTATCTTTTCAACAACTTTTATACTTTTAAATCATGGGATGAGAAACATATACAGTTTTATACTACATACTTTATACTTTGAACACAAGTACGAAAACAAACATTTCACGTGCGAGTTAGAACAAAAAAGCCCCAATTAAATTATCATTAGTTACACTTGCAGGGTGTAAACGTGAACTTATATTATGTGATCACATGGGCTTGACGAGCCTCATTCTGACGGTTCGCTACCGTTAGCGGATGAAATATATTTTCGAGTATAGTGTATGTTCTAACACTACGTAACAGGGTACAAAACAGTTAAGTTTGATAATTGGGTGCTCGCGATACAAACAACAACTTTTGGGAATGCAAACGATTTGGATAATCAACTACACAAAAATCTTGTGGTTCAAAAACAATGTTTACAAACACCTATGATTTCACCAACGTTTTTCGTTGACTGTTTTCTATATGTTTCTCAGGTTCATGATTGGCTATTTGATACATGCTTCCGCGTACACTCATACTTGCTTGGGGTCAAGCATACATGCATACACTTTGATTACTTGCTTGGAGTCAAGCATACATGCATACGCTAGTGATAGCACCTTTGGATTCAAACAAATGTTTACGTACATATTTACGCTATTTATAGCAACCGTGATTTTAAACTAATTGTGTCGCAAGTTATTTCATTTATACTTTATAACTTTTGTAAACTTAAACTTGTTGTCGAACCGTTTGGTAAACTAAACTTTGTAAGTCTTGTACGTTTTAAATGAATGCGACATAATTTTGGTCAAACGCGTCCCATATAGGGACTATGACCATGTAACGGGACCTAAGTTAACGGCGCCGTCAATGACGATTTTGTTGGGTCGCTACAGATGGTATCAGAGCTGGTTTAAGCTGTGTCGTCGGCTTAATCGTAGAGGGGGTTCTCACAGTGTTACCTGTGATGAAGCATTGGCTCTTACTCCTCGCGGTCCGAATATGGTTGGCTTTGCCGAGAGGCATGGCCGTAAAATCAGTGTCTGAGGTACGCTCAGTGGTCACCAGGCGGTTAGCCGGGAAGGCACTGAGTGAGATGCGTCCCCACATGAACTACAGATGGTATCAGAGCGTTGGTTGTAGGGATCTAGGATGTGCATTAGTGTGTCTGACAGAGTCGTTAGGACGCATTAGTGAATCTAGACTACAACCGGATAGTTAGCCATTGCATTCTGACATACATTTGCTATAGATAGCACTTACTTGACTACTTGTGCATTATACTTTAATCATTCTTAGGCAAACTTCTTAATGGTACCAAGTTTTCATCATACGAATCTGTAATCTACCACTTTCGGGTAACTCACGTAAACTTAAGATTCATATGCGTAAGGACGACGACGACTTCATTAGTCATACTTGTTCGGGAACTCTGTCTCCCAGATTGTTATTCGCCACCGTTTCAATTTACTATCAGTGTCACACCGGTGTTCCTTACTATCTACCACTTCTTGTTACTACCATTACTACTCTAGGTGGGTATCGTCATCACTATTTATCACTACGATTGCGTACTATTCGTTATCATGATTCGTTACACTTCTCGTACCAGAATACATTATTGTTTGACTTGAACCGCATTGACGTGAACAATCATTTATACACTTCCCTCGGGGAACGCTTCTTTAGAGTTGCACTAATTCTTTCGATTCAATACGAGTCACGTTAGAGACGTCGTTACACTTTGTTCATTTTAAAACTTCACGATTACACGAACTTGAATCTATGGAGTGATGTGGGAATGGAGGTATGAGTTAGCGTAATATAACGACACTCGATTAACGTGGTTATATTACGGTAAGTCATACCAAAGTTCTAATGACTCGTGATGGTGATTGGACTCGATCAACCTAATCACCACCATGTGCCATGTACATGACTTCATCTTTCTTGTTTGAACATCCGAAAACTCCGAGAATACTGATAACAACCATACCCGGGACACATCTTCAATTATTGTCGAACCATATTTATGCTTCCAAATGAATGGCAAATTCTTTCAACATCAGACGTATGTTACACGTGTATACTATCTCGTTTTCGCACAGTTTTATCGACGAACTACAACATGCTTGATATGCTCACATCGAGGCGGAAACTTCTCTCGCATTACACTCGTACTTCCGTATAAGGAAATCTTTTATCTAAATTCTCAATGGAGAGAGAGACTCTTAACATTATACTAGTATTCACCACGAGGGAGAATAGTCCTAACAAACGTTTTCGAAAACCGATAAATCTTCCGCAACGCGAAATTGTTGAGAAACAGAAACTTGTTCCAACAAACGTTTTCAGGTCCTAACAAGCTTGTTCAAATGTATCTTAAAAGAACTGTACCTCGTTTCGGATCGAGATCCTCGTTCACTTCTAAATTTCGGGGTGCTTAAAAAAAAGCCTCGGGACCACGTTTAAACATGAGTACAACACATCAACCACATCCCGAAGGACCAAACAAACATACGATTCAAACCTTGGAAACCATAATACGTGTTCATGTTATCTCCTTCAAATTTACTTGAGGAAAAGTACTTGCCTTTAGTCAAATTCTCTTACTACAAAATTTTTCTTTCGTGTATTAACGCCGCACCTTTTCAAAACTTTATATGACCGCAATTATCGCTCTACAATTTGTTGGGCCGACGTAGGCAACAATCAAACCACCGGAATCAAACTCATTCATGAAACAACCGAGAAATTATTCAAATCCAAGAAAGGCTCAAGACGGCCCGTAGTCGCCAAATAAGCTATGCTGATGTTAGACGTAAACCTCTCGAACCCCAAGTGGGTAACCGCGAAATGTTAAAAATCGCACCTTGGAAAGGTGTAATCCGTTTCGAAAAACGTAGAACGCTAAATCCGTGACATTTGGATCCTTTTAAAAATCTTGGGGCGTATTGGACCCGTTACTTACCGTTTCGAATTCCCAACTCAAACAAATTCCGTTCACCCTACATTATGTGTATCAAACTTAAAGACGTGTCTTGCGAACAAGAACTCGTTATCCTTTTTAATGAGCTTACTATCGATGACAAACTTCACTTCATAGGAGAAACGGTTGACATTATGAATAATGAAACCAAACTCTAAAACAACGTAAAAATCCCGACTGTCAAAGTTCGTTGAAATTCCCAAGGAAGTACCCTCATTTATTCGTAGAATTGGCAACGCAAGATTTCAAGGAAGAAACGACAATTACTACTTCCAACTAAATTTCGGGACGAAATTTCTTTTAAGGTGTAGGTAATGTAACATCCCGCGTTTTTCCGTTAAATTTATTTTAACACCGTTTTTTTTAGATAACACCTTCCGTTATCTAAATTCGTATCTTTCGTTGACTAACGTTCAAAATATTTTCGTTATTTGGTTATAACATCTCCCGGTTACTCTAGCGTTTTAAAATATTCGTTCGGTTAATTCACGCACCCGCTTTGAAACTTGAGGGACCGAAGTTGCCAAGTGGGCAAACTAGTTGACTAGGTCAACTAGTCAACCCACTTTCCACCACTCATTCATTTCACCTCCACCTCTCATCTCTTTCTCTATTTTCTCTACTTTCATTTTTGAACTCAAACACCCAATCATTCATTCATCATCTAAATTCGATCTAGGAGGCTTACAACAAAACAAATTACATATTCGTGATCCTCTCTTCATTTTCTACATTTTAGTACCTGATAATGCTAAAAACGAACATATATTTCATAGCATTATTCCTCAAGAAAGACAAGCTTTTAGTTGCAGTTGTCCTATTTACAAGTGATATTCGTTTAAATAATAAAAGGTGAAGACAAAAGACAGATTCGACGAATTGAAGACGCAAACGACCAAAAAGCTCAAAAGTACAAAATACAATCAAAGAGGTTCCAATTATTGATGAGAAACGTCTCAAAATTACAAAGAGTTCAAGATTCAAAACGCAAAGTACAAGATATTAAATTATACGCAAGGACGTTCGAAAATCCGGAACCGGGACCAGAGTCAACTCTCAACGCTCGACGCAACGGACTAAAAATTACAAGTCAACGGAGTACAAGAATATAATATAATATATATATATAATTAAATTTAATTATATATATTATATTATATAATAAATAAATAAGCAGCCCACGTTTTTGTAGACTTTTGAGCCTCCCCAGCTGGCCATGCGATCGCATGAGCCTGAAGGGCAAATCTCATGCGATCGCATGAGCACCTTTTCCAGCCCACATGCCCTATAAAAACGAGTGTTTGGTTCATCAATATCCATCCATCAATCTCTCTATCTATATGTAAACGTATATATATATATATATATATATATATATATATATATATATATATATATATATATATATATATATATATATATTTTAATTTTAATTTTAATTTTAAATCCTAATAATAAGGGTATGTTAGCGAATATTGTAAGGGTGTAAGTCGAAATTCTGTCCGTGTAACGCTACGCTATTTTTAATCATTGTAAGTTATGTTCAACCTTTTTAATTTAATGTCTCGTAGCTAAGTTATTATTATGCTTATTTAAATCGAAGTAATCATGATGTTGGGCTAATTACTAAAATTGGGTAATTGGGCTTTGTACCATAATTGGGGTTTGGACAAAAGAATGACACTTGTGAAAATTAGACTATGGGCTATTAATGGGCTTTATATTTGTTTAACTAAATGATAGTTTGTTAATTTTAATATAAAGATTTACAATTGGATGTCCCTATAAATAACCATATACACTCGATCGGACACGATGGGCGAGGTATTTATATGTACGAATAATCGTTCATTTAACCAGATACGGAAATGGATTAATAGTCTATGGAATTATTAAAACAGGGGTAAAATTATCTACAAGGACACTTGGCATAATTGATAACAAAGTATTAAAACCTTGGGTTACACGCAGTCGATATCCTGATGTAATTATTAAACAAAGTAATAAAACCTTGTTACAGTTTAAGTCCCCAATTAGTTGGAATATTTGACTTCGGGTATAAGGATAATTTGACGAGGATACTCACACTTTATATTTATGACCGATGGACTGTTATGGACAAAAACCAGACGGACATATTAAATAATCCAGGACAAAGGACAATTAACCCATGGGCATAAAACTAAAATCAACACGTCAAACATCATGATTACGGAAGTTTAAATAAGCATAATTCTTTTATTTCATATTTAATTTCCTTTATTTTATATTTAATTGCACTTTTAATTATTGCACTTTTATTTATTGTTTTTGTATTTAATTGCACTTTTAATTATCGTACTTTTTAATTATCGCAATTTTATTTTATCGCACTTTTATTTATAGCAATTTCCTTATCGTTATTTACTTTACGCTTTAAATTAAGTTATATTTATTTTTATTATTTTACATTAGGTTTTAACTGCGACTAAAGTTTTTTTAAAATCGACAAACCGGTCATTAAACGGTAAAAACCCCCTTTTATAATAATAATATTTCTTATATATATATATATATATTTGTATTTTTATAAATTAAACTAATATAGCGTTAAGCTTTGTTTAAAAGATTCCCTGTGGAACGAACCAGACTTACTAAAAACTACACTACTGTACGATTAGGTACACTGCCTATAAGTGTTGTAGCAAGGTTTAAGTATATCCATTCTATAAATAAATAAATATCTTGTGTAAAATTGTATCGTATTTAATAGTATTTTCTTGTAAAATTTAATAGTATTTTATACCCCTTAGCTTTAACATCAAGTATTTTTGGTGCCGCTGCCGGGGAACAATTTCTGCTTAAATGCCGGAAGCGCAACGCTATATAAGAAAAAGAAAAAAAAGATTTTTATTTTTAAGTTTACTTTTATAAAAAAATACGCTTTTATAAAAATACGTTTTAAATATTCTAAAATATAAAAAGAAAAACAAAAATATAAATATTTTTAAGAGTTTGTTAAATATATAAGTTTTATAAAGTTTCTTTATTTTTATTTTTAAGTTTGTAAAAATATAAATTTTATTTAAATATTTTGTATTTATTTAAAACAGAAAAATCAAAACAGCAAAAAATAATAATAATAAATACTCGAGCCCGGTACTGTTTGTAACATCCCGCCTTTTTCCATTTACTTTTCCGTTATACTAATATAAAGTCCGTTATATGTTTATAACATCTCCCGTTGATAAGCGTTTTAAATTATCTCGTTTAGGTAATTCACGCACCCGAACGAAAGTTGAGGAACTAAACTTGACAAGGGATCAAACCCTTGACTAGGTCAAAGGGTCAAACCCCTTTCACCCATTCATTATCATCCCCATCTCTCTCTTTCTCTCTAGCAAGAACACACCCCCATTTACAAAATTCATTCAATCATCATCTAAATCCGATATAGGAGGCTTACAACAAAATAAATTACATATTCGTGATCCTCTCTTCATCCTCTTCATTTTGGTACCAACCTCATCTCGTTTGGGTAACATTTCTAAAACACTAGTTTTCTTTAAATTTGTGTTCTTGACTTAAAAGTATGTTAATTAGTGTCTATGGCTCATTGTGATGTCGTGTATGTAATTTGTATGCTCGATTTGTTGTTTTTGGTGTAACTAGTTCATTATGAAAATTACTTGCTAAATCCTTGATTTTGGATGATCAAATGTTATTAGATTGTTAATGTGCATGTTTTAAAAGTGCTACTAGTATCATTAGCTTCATTTTGATGTATAGATTGATTAAAGAAACTTCATAAACGCGATTATTGATTTTGTGAACTTTTGGTTAGGGTTGACAACTCTTAAAACGAACTTTTGATGCGTTGAATGCTTGTTAATGTTATTGATAAGTGTTTAGTTGTATTACATGTTTCATTACCTTCAAAACGGCATATCATATGTATAAATTGGATTCCCGAAACTTAAATTGCAATTGATAAACTTGAAACTTGAAAATAAACCTCTATTGATCACTTGTCGGGATTTCAGTCATAGTATATGATGTTTTTGCTTGATGAAAAGTGCTTAGTTGCGTTCCTTGTCGAAAGAGCTTTCCGATGATATAAGATACATATCTTGATTGTTTACGGGTCATGAAATGTGTTGGTTTGTGTTTTGGTTCGTGCACTTAGGAAATACAGCAAACAGGGCCTGGAAAACGATCTGGACGCCGTCTAGCTTCTCGGGACGCCGTCCCAATCTTAAAACCGGGACGCCGTCTAGCCAATTGGGACGCCGTCCCATTGTACTAAAACAGGCTGTTTACTTTGGTCATTTGACATAAAAATGTTTGCTATGCTACGGACCTCCGATTAACATGAAACTTGGCCAACATGCTCATATATGATTATATAACTTAGAAAAATTGTCGGATACCCAACCCGACCCCGTTGACTTTTCTGTTGACTTTGACCCGACCAAGTTGACTTTTAATCAAACTTAACCAAATAATTGTGTAATCGTTCTAACATGTTTTTATACTTGTACCTTGCATGAAACATGACAATTTGATTCACATGCTATTATGATCGAGTCTTAACGAGCCATAGGACTAATTGAACATCTTTGACCTATTGTGTTTACCATTATTGATACAAACCTATTGTTTAGGTCAAGACTAGCATTGTTCTTTGCACACATTTACTTGTCGAAGTACTTTACTACTCGTGCACTCAAGGTGAGATCATAGTCCCACTTTTACTCTTTTTGAACTTACATTTGGGATGAGAAAACATAAACATTTCTTTACTAAGTGAACACAAGTACAGGAAAACAAACATTCTACATACGAGTTTAGAACAAAATCCTCAATTCGATTATCATTAGTTACACTTGCCGGGTGTAAGCGAGAACTTATGTTGTATGGATCCATATGGGTTTGACAAACCCTCATTCAAACGGTTCGCTACCGTTTACGAATGAAATATATTTTCGAGAAACAGTGTATGTTCTAGCACTAAGTGATGGGGTTCAATGGAAGGAAATGTTAAGCATTGATAATTGGGTGCTCGTGAAACAAACTTTTGGAATGTATTACTATTATTTCATTGATGCAAATCTTGTGGTTCACTTGTACTTACTTACTTAAACCTATGATTTCACCAACGTTTTCGTTGACAGATTTCTATGTTTTTCTCAGGTCCTTGAACGATACATGATACATGCTTCCGCTCATTATTTGATACTTGCATTGGATGTCGAGTATATGTGCATTTCATGGAGCGTCTTTTGACTTTACTTTAAACCGTGTCGCCTAGTTTTCATTCGTATTATAACGTTGTAACTTAACTATTGGTTGAACAATTCTTGTAAACTTTGGGAACAATCTTTATTATGAAATGAAGGCGACATATTTTGGTCAAACTTTGTCTTAAAGACTTATGACCACGTAACGGGACCTAAGTAGACGGCGCCGTCAAACATGATTTGGTCGGGTCGCTACAGATGGTATCAGAGCGTTGGTTGTAGGGATTTAGAGTTCATTAGTGTCAACCCCGAGTCATAGGGTACATTGATGAGTCTAGACTACAACCGGCATATAGACTTGAAGTAGGAATTACTTGACTACTTGTGCATTTATACTCGAACGCTTCTACTCATATCTACTCTTAGTTCATCTTAATCTCACGTTGTTTAATTTGATTGACACGCCACCTTGACTTTATAGAATAATGTCGAATGCACATATGAATCAGGGTAATATAATTTCCGGGATTATATTACGGTGACTCATATGAACGTTCCGACATTATGGCATAAAGAATTTAAGGCGAGTCGAGGAAAAACTTCTCTTTATCTTTATTCTATATCACGGTTAGTATTATTGAGAATACTAATCAATGATATTCTTGTGTCTTGAAGGAACAATGGCTCCTCGTCGTGTACGCCGCAATGAAACTCCCGAACAAGCTCTCGAACGGATGATAGCTACCGCCGTAGATGCGGCCATGGCCGGTCACTCATCCAACAACAATAATAATAACAACCACAACAACAACAACAACAATGGAGCCGGAAACTCAAACGAGGGATGCTCCTATAAAGCTTTCATGGGGTGCAAACCTCACACTTTTGATGGAACCGGGGGACCGGTCGTGCTCACCCGATGGTTTGAGCAAACGGAAGCCGTCTTTAGCATAAGCGGTTGTCGGGACCAAGACAAGGTCAAATACTCCACTCACACTTTCTCCAGAATTGCTCTAACATGGTGGAACACCTATGTTCAATCGGTGGGTACCGATGAAGCTCATGCCCTCTCTTGGGCCGATTTAAAAGAAAAGATGATTGTTGAGTATTTTCCGCGCGAAGAAACCCGAAAGCTTGAGGAAGAACTAAGAGCTTTGAAAGCGGTCGGAAACGATCTTAAAGCTTATAATCAACGCTTCGCCGAACTATCCTTGATGTGTCCTAATCTTGTTAACCCCGAATCTCAAAGGATTGAGCTCTACATGCTCGGTCTTCCAAAAAGCATCAAACAAGGGGTGATGTCATCCAAACCCACTACTCATCAAGCCGCTATGAACATGGCTCGCCAACTAATTGAAACGGTTGACGAAATCGTAGTTCCGGCACCTAAGGCCGAGGATAAATCGGGCGGCAACAAAAGAAAGTGGGAACCCTCCCAATCAAGCAACAACAACTTTGCCAAGAAATCTTTCACTTTCGACGGCAAGAAGGGTTATGCCGGGAATCTACCTTTTTGCAACAAATGCAACAAACATCATTTTGGCGAATGTAGTAAGCTAATTTGCCATCGGTGCCAAGGAATTGGTCATAAGGCCAACGATTGTAAAAGTGCCACTCCCGTCGCTCGAAAGTGGCCCAATGCACCAAAGACGGGCACTTGTTACGAATGTGGCCAAGCGGGTCATTATAGAAATGCATGCCCAAAGAAGAAAGATAACCCCAATACGCGCGGCCGAGCTTTCAACATCAACACCGAGGAAGCCCGGGATGACACTGAACTAGTCACGGGTACGTTTCTTCTCAACAATTCTTATGTCTCTTGCTTATTCGATTCGGGTGCCGATAAATGCTTTGCATCCAAGACTTTGACTCATTCTTTTAGCACTCCACCTCTTCCATTAGATACCACTTATACCATTGAAGTGGCTAACGGGAAACTATTAAGTGCTGACACATATTACCGGGGGTGTACGTTAAACATTTTGGGTAAGGAATTTGAGATTGACTTGATACCCATGGAACTAGGAAGCTTTGATGTAATAATCGGTATGAATTGGTTAGTCAAAACGAAATCTCACATCCTTTGTGATCTTAACGCAATCCGAATTCCTATCGAGAATGGTGAACCTTTG
Organism: Rutidosis leptorrhynchoides; assembly: GCF_046630445.1. NCBI lineage: Eukaryota > Viridiplantae > Streptophyta > Magnoliopsida > Asterales > Asteraceae > Rutidosis > Rutidosis leptorrhynchoides. The sequence continues at coordinate 266,283,179 of NC_092333.1, read as the reverse complement.
ATTGTTTATGGCGATAAGAGTTGCACCAGACTCAACCTCGTTTCGTGCCTTAAAGTTAGAAAACTGCTCCGTAAGGGTTGTTTTGCGATCCTTGCCCACGTTAAGAAAGTCGAGTCCGATGATAAGCATATCGATGATGTGCCAATTGTTAGTGACTTTTCCGATGTATTTCCCGACGAATTGCCGGGTCTTCCACCTCATCGACCGGTTGAATTCCAAATCGATCTTATTCCGGGAGCCGCACCCATAGCACGTGCACCATATAGACTCGCCCCATCCGAAATGCAAGAATTGCAAAGTCAAATTCAAGAACTACTTGATCGTGGTTTTATCCAACCTAGCCATTCACCTTGGGGCGCTCCGATTTTGTTTGTTAAAAAGAAAGACGGATCCCTACGAATGTGCATTGATTATCGTGAACTAAATAAATTGACGGTTAAGAACCGATATCCTCTTCCTCGCATTGATGACCTCTTTGATCAACTACAAGGGTCTTGTGTATATTCGAAAATCGATCTCCGCTCGGGTTATCATCAATTGAGGGTTAAGGGGGAAGATGTCTCCAAAACCGCTTTCCGAACTCGTTATGGTAGTTATGAATTCCTTGTCATGCCATTTGGTCTCACTAACGCACCGGCGGTGTTCATGGATCTTATGAACCGCGTGTGCAAACCGTATCTCGATAAATTCGTTATTGTGTTCATCGATGACATATTGATCTATTCTAAAAATGAAGAAGAGCACGAACAGCATCTCCGACTTGTGCTTGAACTTTTAAGACAAGAACAACTCTATGCCAAATTCTCCAAGTGTGAATTTTGGTTAAAGGAAGTTCAATTTCTTGGTCATGTTGTAAGTGACCAAGGTATTAAAGTCGATCCAACGAAAATCGAAGCCATTAGCAAATGGGAGACTCCTACTACTCCTACTCACATTCGTCAATTTTTGGGTCTCGCCGGGTACTATCATAGATTCATCGAAAATTTCTCTTTGGTTGCACGTCCTCTAACCGCATTGACTCACAAGGGAAAGAAATTCATCTGGGCGACCGAACATGAGTCCGCATTCCAAATCTTGAAAACGAAGCTAACCACCGCTCCTATCTTGTCACTTCCCGAAGGCAATGATGACTTTGTAGTATATTGCGACGCCTCGAAACATGGTTTTGGGTGTGTATTGATGCAACGAACGAAAGTCATTGCTTATGCTTCTCGACAACTCAAAATTCATGAACGAAACTATACGACACATGATCTCGAACTCGGAGCCGTCGTCTTTGCACTTAAAATGTGGAGACACTATCTTTATGGAACCAAGAGTACTATCTTTACCGACCACAAAAGTCTCCAACACATTTTCGATCAAAAGCAACTAAACATGAGACAACGAAGGTGGATTGAAACCTTAAACGATTACGATTGCGAGCTTCGTTACCATCCCGGGAAGGCAAATGTAGTAGCCGATGCCTTAAGTCGAAAAGAAAGAGCGGTGCCTCTCCGTGTCCGAGCTTTAAACATCACCATTCACACCAACCTTAATAGCCAAATTCGGGTAGCCCAAGATGAGGCTCTCAAGGATGAAAACATCTCTCTCGAACACTTAAACGTCCTCACCTCTCGATTCGAAGTTAAAGAAACCGGACTCCGATATTTCGCCGGAAGGATTTGGGTGCCTAGTTATGGGGACCTACGAAGCCTTATTTTAGATGAAGCCCATAAGTCACGATACTCGATTCACCCCGGTGCCAATAAGATGTACCACGACCTTAAACAGCTATATTGGTGGCCGAACATCAAAAGGGACGTAGCTACTTATGTTTCCAAGTGTTTGACATGTTCCAAAGTCAAAGCTGAACACCAAAGACCGTCCGGGCTACTTCGACAACCCGAGATCCCGCAATGGAAGTGGGAAAGGATAACGATGGATTTTATCACCAAACTACCAAAAACGACGGGCGGTTATGATACCATTTGGGTTATTGTTGACCGTCTCACCAAATCCGCACACTTCCTGGCCATGAAAGAAACGGACAAAATGGAGAAACTTGCACAACTTTACATTAAGGAGATCGTAGCCCGACACGGTGTACCTTTATCGATTATATCCGACCGAGATGGCCGTTTCGTTTCTAGATTTTGGCGTACATTGCAAGAAGCGTTGGGAACACGTTTAGACATGAGCACTGCATATCATCCTCAAACCGATGGACAAAGCGAACGTACAATTCAAACCTTAGAGGACATGTTACGAGCTTGCGTGGTTGATTTCGGAAAAGCTTGGGACAAGCACTTACCTCTCGCCGAGTTCTCTTACAATAATAGTTATCACGCGAGTATTAAAGCCGCACCTTTTGAAGCGCTATATGGCCGCAAATGTCGTTCACCTCTTTGTTGGGCCGAGGTAGGCGACGTGCAAATCACCGGACCCGAACTCATTCACGAAACCACCGAGAAAATCGTTCAAATCCGAGATAGGCTTAGGACGGCCCGAAGTCGTCAAAAGAGCTATACCGACAAACGACGCAACGATCTTGAATTTCAAGTCGGTGACCGAGTAATGTTAAAAGTCGCACCTTGGAAGGGTGTAATCCGTTTTGGGAAACGCGGGAAGCTAAATCCGCGGTATATTGGTCCTTTCGAAATCTTGGAGCGTATTGGAACCGTTGCTTATCGTTTAGATCTTCCGCCTCAATTGAACTCCGTTCATCCTACCTTCCATGTATCTAACTTGAAAAAGTGTCTTGCCGAACCCGATATCGTCATCCCTCTCGAAGAACTTACTATTGATGACAAACTTCATTTTTTGGAGGAACCGGTTGAAATTGTGGACACCTCCGTCAAGACATTGAAACAAAGCCGAATCCCGATTGTCAAGGTTCGTTGGAATGCCAAAAGAGGACCCGAGTTTACTTGGGAAAGACAAGACCAAATGCAAAGGAAGTATCCTCATCTATTTGTGAATTCAGAAACGCAAGATCTCGAGGAAGAAACAACGACTACTATGCCTACTTAAATTTCGGGACGAAATTTCTTTTAAGGAGTAGGTAATGTAACATCCCGCCTTTTTCCATTTACTTTTCCGTTATACTAATATAAAGTCCGTTATATGTTTATAACATCTCCCGTTGATAAGCGTTTTAAATTATCTCGTTTAGGTAATTCACGCACCCGAACGAAAGTTGAGGAACTAAACTTGACAAGGGATCAAACCCTTGACTAGGTCAAAGGGTCAAACCCCTTTCACCCATTCATTATCATCCCCATCTCTCTCTTTCTCTCTAGCAAGAACACACCCCCATTTACAAAATTCATTCAATCATCATCTAAATCCGATATAGGAGGCTTACAACAAAATAAATTACATATTCGTGATCCTCTCTTCATCCTCTTCATTTTGGTACCAACCTCATCTCGTTTGGGTAACATTTCTAAAACACTAGTTTTCTTTAAATTTGTGTTCTTGACTTAAAAGTATGTTAATTAGTGTCTATGGCTCATTGTGATGTCGTGTATGTAATTTGTATGCTCGATTTGTTGTTTTTGGTGTAACTAGTTCATTATGAAAATTACTTGCTAAATCCTTGATTTTGGATGATCAAATGTTATTAGATTGTTAATGTGCATGTTTTAAAAGTGCTACTAGTATCATTAGCTTCATTTTGATGTATAGATTGATTAAAGAAACTTCATAAACGCGATTATTGATTTTGTGAACTTTTGGTTAGGGTTGACAACTCTTAAAACGAACTTTTGATGCGTTGAATGCTTGTTAATGTTATTGATAAGTGTTTAGTTGTATTACATGTTTCATTACCTTCAAAACGGCATATCATATGTATAAATTGGATTCCCGAAACTTAAATTGCAATTGATAAACTTGAAACTTGAAAATAAACCTCTATTGATCACTTGTCGGGATTTCGGTCATAGTATATGATGTTTTTGCTTGATGAAAAGTGCTTAGTTGCGTTCCTTGTCGAAAGAGCTTTCCGATGATATAAGATACATATCTTGATTGTTTACGGGTCATGAAATGTGTTGGTTTGTGTTTTGGTTCGTGCACTTAGGAAATACAGCAAACAGGGCCTGGAAAACGATCTGGACGCCGTCTAGCTTCTCGGGACGCCGTCCCAATCTTAAAACCGGGACGCCGTCTAGCCAATTGGGACGCCGTCCCATTGTACTAAAACGGGCTGTTTACTTTGGTCATTTGACATAAAAATGTTTGCTATGCTACGGACCTCCGATTAACATGAAACTTGGCCAACATGCTCATATATGATTATATAACTTAGAAAAATTGTCGGATACCCAACCCGACCCCGTTGACTTTTCTGTTGACTTTGACCCGACCAAGTTGACTTTTAATCAAACTTAACCAAATAATTGTGTAATCGTTCTAACATGTTTTTATACTTGTACCTTGCATGAAACATGACAATTTGATTCACATGCTATTATGATCGAGTCTTAACGAGCCATAGGACTAATTGAACATCTTTGACCTATTGTGTTTACCATTATTGATACAAACCTATTGTTTAGGTCAAGACTAGCATTGTTCTTTGCACACATTTACTTGTCGAAGTACTTTACTACTCGTGCACTCAAGGTGAGATCATAGTCCCACTTTTACTCTTTTTGAACTTACATTTGGGATGAGAAAACATAAACATTTCTTTACTAAGTGAACACAAGTACAGGAAAACAAACATTCTACATACGAGTTTAGAACAAAATCCTCAATTCGATTATCATTAGTTACACTTGCCGGGTGTAAGCGAGAACTTATGTTGTATGGATCCATATGGGTTTGACAAACCCTCATTCAAACGGTTCGCTACCGTTTACGAATGAAATATATTTTCGAGAAACAGTGTATGTTCTAGCACTAAGTGATGGGGTTCAATGGAAGGAAATGTTAAGCATTGATAATTGGGTGCTCGTGAAACAAACTTTTGGAATGTATTACTATTATTTCATTGATGCAAATCTTGTGGTTCACTTGTACTTACTTACTTAAACCTATGATTTCACCAACGTTTTCGTTGACAGATTTCTATGTTTTTCTCAGGTCCTTGAACGATACATGATACATGCTTCCGCTCATTATTTGATACTTGCATTGGATGTCGAGTATATGTGCATTTCATGGAGCGTCTTTTGACTTTACTTTAAACCGTGTCGCCTAGTTTTCATTCGTATTATAACGTTGTAACTTAACTATTGGTTGAACAATTCTTGTAAACTTTGGGAACAATCTTTATTATGAAATGAAGGCGACATATTTTGGTCAAACTTTGTCTTAAAGACTTATGACCACGTAACGGGACCTAAGTAGACGGCGCCGTCAAACATGATTTGGTCGGGTCGCTACACTGTTACATCCCGTAAACTGGCCCAAAATCCAAGCTCATGCGATCGCATGAGGTCTTCTGACAGGCCACATACAACCCTAATTCAGTAATCATTACGGAGTATTATTATTAATTATACTTAAACCCTAATTAGGGTTTAGTATTTTATTAGTTAATTTAGTTTTGTTATTTAATTTGTATTTAAAGTTTTAATTAGTTTTATAAATATATAAAAATTAATACTTTTATAAAATAAATAATATAAAAATAATATTTTTATAAAAATTGTACTTTTTACAACTTTTAGTATATTTTTATATTTTGTCCCTTTTTATTCGTTTTAGCGTAATATTTGTATTTTTCGCTCGTATTTAGTTTTAAGATATAGTTTTTGCCATAGTTATTTTTACTTCTAGATTTTTAGGCTTTGAAGTAAAATCCCTTAAGTGCTTTTTCTTTAGACTAAGATTTAAGTGCTTTAGAATTTTGCGATGCCTTTTTAAGTTTTAGTACCTTTTTAAGTTATTGCCATTTGGGATATAGTTTTACTTGTAGGCTTTAATATTTTTAGACGCAACTTTTAATTCTTAGTTTTTAGTTCCTTTTTAAGTTTCAACGCGCTACTTTCTTATTTTTATTTTACGACGCCTATTACCTATGTATCAATTATCACTCCAATTAGTAATCTCAATTTGCAATTTTAATTTTAAGTTAGTGATAATAATAAGGTTGGGTTAGTCGAGTGTTTTAAAGTTTTATAAGTCACTCTTTTTCTTTCTTATTTCTCCAATTTTAATACCGACGCGCTCTTTTTCTTTCTTATTTGTCGCCATTCTACTTTGTAGGACATAGAATTTTCTACTTCTTCTCTAAATTTCTTTAAATTACAAAAATTTATTTTAAGTGGTTAAATTGATAGACATCAAAATTTTCTGGTTCGTAGTAATAGTTGGATTTGTACGTGGACCGAGTTATTGGAGCCAAACAGTACTCAATTATATTGAGACCAAACTAATCCTGCCCATCTGCTGCATCTTTTGGAAATTCGAAACGTGGGCAAAATCAGAAAAGTCTATTAATTGGATAACTTATATAATTTTTCTTTCCTTTTAAAAACTAATAGGATATTCAGTGAATGCACCGAGCAAGACGTTCACCACCTTTTATACGTTCACCACCTGTAACCAGATCAAGACATCTAGCTAATATTGTCGCCGTTGATTTTTCTTTAGAATCGTCATCCAGTCGACCAGGTACTCCAATTCAAATTTTCGATAATCCATTTTTTTGAACCCGACCTCACAATTGAGAATCCGGAAAATATTCAGGGACAATTCATAGATCCTGAACCATTAATTTTTCCTCCGGAACCACCAATCATTCAAACAGAGATTGTTGAGGAACGAACCATTAAATCAGAATCCTCTAGTGATTTAGATTCAACAAATTCAATCATGGAGAATCTGGAACCTCTAAGTATGGAAGACCGAATGCGAGCTAAACGCACTGGCCAAGGTCACGCAATTACTCATCCTGACATTAATGCGCCAGATTATGAAATCAAAGGACAAATTCTATATATGGTGACTAATCAATGCCAATTTAGTGGTGCGCCGAAGGAAGATCCAAATGAACATCTTCGTACCTTTAATAGGATCTGCACACTATTTAAAATAAGAGAAGTTAAAGATGAACAGATATATCTCATGTTATTTCCCTGGACTTTAAAGGGAGACGCCAAAGATTGGTTGGAATCGTTACCTGAAGGGGCAATTGATACATGGGAAGTTTTAGTTGAAAAATTTCTTAAACAATTCTTTCCGGCATCTAAAGCCGTAAGACTTCAAGGAGAAATTGTTACGTTCACACAGAAGCCGAATGAAACTCTATATGAGGCGTGGACAAGATTTGGAAAATTATTAAGAGGATGTCCGCAACATGGTTTAGACACTTGTCAAATAGTACAAATATTCTACCAAGGATGCGACATCACTACAAGGAAAGACATAGACATAGCAGTTGGTGGTTCCATTATGAAGAAAACCGAAAATGATGCTTATAAAATTATTGATAACACTGCTTCCCACTCACATGAGTGGCACCAAGAAAAAGATATCATTAGATCATCTAAAGCAGCTAGAGCCGATTCTAGCCATGACTTAGATTCCATTTCCGCAAAGATAGATGCTGTCGAGAGACGAATGGAAAAGATGACTAAGGATATACACTCAATACGAATTAGTTGTGAGCAGTGTGGAGGACCACATTTGACAAAAGATTGTCTTAGTATTGAACTAACAATGGAACAAAGAAAGAATATTTCATACATAAACCAAAGGCCTGGAAATAATTATCAGAATAATTATCAACCGCCAAGACCAATTTACAATCAAAACCAGAATTATAACCGAAATATTCCATACAACAATCAACAAGGTCCTAGGAATCAACAAGTATCCAATAATATTTACAATCAGCAAAGACCTAATTTTCAAAACAAACCACCACAAACCGATGATAAAAAGCCGAATTTAGAAGATATGATGACGAAGCTAGTTGAAACTCAAACGCAGTTTTTCACATCTCAGAAACAAACCAATGAACAAAATGCTCAAGCATTTAGAAATCAACAAGCTTCTATTCAAAATTTGGAACAAGAAGTAAGTAACCTAGCAAGGTTAATAGGTGAAAGAAAACCGGGAAGTTTACCTAGTGATACAAATGCTAACCCCCGGAATGAAATAGCTAAATCTATTACCACAAAAAGTGGTACAACACTTAAACAACCTGAAATACCTGTAATTTCTGAGAAAGCTATTCCTACTCCACAAGAACCACAACCTGAACAAGATAAGGAAAAAGAACCGGTAGTTGAAAAGGTTAATGAAGATAACACATTTAAGGCTAAACCTTATGTTAAACCATACCAACCACCACTTCCTTACCCGAGTAAAATGAAAAAAGAGAAACTTGAAGCCGAGCAATCCAAATTCTTGGATATGTTTAAACAGATAAATGTAAATCTTCCTTTCATTGATGTGATTTCAGGAATGCCTAGATATGCTAAATTCTTGAAAGATCTAATCTCAAATAGAAAGAAAATGGAAGAACTCTCAGCCGTTACTATGAATGCTAATTGTTCAGCAGTACTGTTGAATAAGATACCAGAAAAATTATCTGATCCAGGAAGTTTCACAATTCCATGTTTTCTGGGTAGTCTTAGTTCAATAGAAGCATTGGCAGACTTAGGTGCTAGTATAAATTTAATGCCGTATTCACTATACGCTAAACTAGACCTTAGAGAATTGAAACCAACACAAATAAGTATACAACTAGTCGATCGATCAATAAAATATCCTAGAGGGATAATGAAGAACATGCTAGTTAAAGTTGGTACTTTAGTATTTCCAGTAGATTTTGTTGTTCTGGACATGGAAGAAGATTCTCAAGTTCCTCTCATATTAGGAAGACCATTCTTAAACACGGCTAAAGCAATGATAGACGTGTTTGGTAAGAAACTGACCCTAAGTATAGAGGACAAGAGTGTTACCTTTTCAGTTGATAGAGCAATGCAACAACCGCAATTTGCAGATGATACATGTTATTATATTCAAACTATAGAATCACATGCAGAATTGTTAGAAGAATTTCCAAAATTACAAGGAACAGGAGAATGTTCTTTAGGAGAAGGTACTTAACCAATTGATGAAACTGAAATGTTAGCTACACTTATGGCTAATGGATATGAACCAACAACAGAAGAAATTCAAATGCTAAAAGAAGAAGACAGATATCGATATAAATCATCGATAGAAGAACCTCCAACATTAGAGTTAAAGCCACTTCCAAACCATTTGGAATACGCTTATTTACATGGTGAATCTGAATTACCTGTAATAATATCGTCTTCTCTTACTGAAAATGAGAAATCACAACTCATTTCTGTGTTAAAAGCTCATAAACCAGCTATTGCATGGAAGATTCATGATATTAAAGGAATAAGTCCTTCGTATTGCACACATAAAATCCTTATGGAAGAATGTCATAAAATGTATGTACAACGCCAACGAAGACTAAATCCGAATATGCAAGATGTAGTTAAGAAAGAAATTATTAAACTGCTAGATGCAGGTTTAATTTATCCAATTTCTGATAGTCCATGGGTAAGCCCAGTTCAATGCGTGCCTAAGAAGGGTGGCATAACTGTCATTACAAATGAGAAAAATGAGCTTATTCCTACTAGGACTGTAACAGGATGGCGTGTGTGTATTGATTATAGAAAATTAAATGACGCCACCAGAAAAGATCACTTTCCCTTACCTTTCATTGATCAAATGTTGAAAAGATTAGCCGGAAATAGTTACTATTGTTTTCATGATGGATTTTCCGGATATTTTCAAATTCCAATAGCACCCGAGGACCAAGAGAAAACCACATTCACGTGGCCTTATGGTACTTTTGCTTACAAACGCATGCCATTTGGACTTTGCAACGCCCCTGCAACCTTTCAAAGGTGCATGATGGTGATTTTTCACGACATGATAGAAGAATGCATGGAAGTTTTCATGGATGACTTTTCAGTCTTCGGTGATACATTTGAAACATGTCTAGCTAATCTTGAACGAATGCTTATTAGATGCGAACAATCAAATCTAGTACTTAATTGGGAGAAATGTCATTTCATGGTTAAAGAAGGCATCGTTCTTGGACATAAAATTTCAAAGGAAGGAATTGAAGTGGATATAGCTAAAGTAGATGTAATTGCTAAACTTCCACATCCCACCAATGTTAGAGGAGTTAGGAGTTTTCTAGGGCATGCCGGTTTTTACCGACGTTTCATAAAAGATTTTTCTAAAATTACCACTCCTATGAATAAACTCCTAGAAAAGGATGCTCCATTCATCTTTTCAGATGAATGTATCAAATCTTTTAATATACTTAAAGAAAAACTCACTAATGCGCCGATCATGATAACACCAAATTAGAATCTACCGTTTGAACTAATGTGCGATGCAAGTGATTTTGCAATGGGAGCCGTTTTAGGACAAAGGATTGAAAAACGATTTCAACCTATGTATTATGCTAGTAAGACATTACAAGGAGCACAAACGAACTACACAACTACTGAAAAAGAACTCCTTGCTATTGTCTTTGCTTTTGACAAATTTCGTTCATATCTCGTTCTAGCTAAAACGGTGGTCTATACCGACCATTCTGCTCTTAGATACCTATTTTTGAAACAAGATGCTAAACCAAGATTAATCCGTTGGATCTTACTCTTACAAGAGTTTGATATTGAAATCCAAGATAAAAAGGGAGCAGAAAATCTCGCCGATGATCATCTTTCTCGTCTTGAAAATCCCGAATTAGAAGTTCTAAATGAATCAGCGATACAAGACAACTTTCCTGATGAATATCTATTGAAAATAGATTATAATGAAATACCATGGTTTGCATACTATGCAAACTACTTAGTTTGTAGATTCCTTGAGAAAGGATTGTCGTTCCAAAAACGAAAGAAATTCTTCAGTGATATAAAACACTATTTCTGGGAAGATCCACATTTGTTTAAAAGTTGTCCCGATGGAATAATACGCCGATGTGTATTCGGAGATGAAGCTAGTAAAATCTTAAACCATTGTCACACAGGACCAACAAGAGGGCATTATGGGCCTCAACTAACAGCAAGAAAAGTTTATGATGCTGGATTCTATTGGCCTACAATTTACAAAGACGCACACCTTCTTTGCAAATCCTGTGATGCTTGTCAAAGGGCCGGAAAAATAAGTCAACGTGATGAAATGCCACAAAATATCATTCAAGTATGTGAAGTATTTGACATTTGGGGTATTGACTTTATGGGTCCATTTCCAAAATCTCATAATAATCTCTATATTCTCGTAGCCATTGATTATGTATCTAAATGGGCGGAAGCACAAGCTATCCCAACTAACGATGTACGAGTTGTAGTCAACTTTTTAAAATGTCTTTTTGCAAGGTTTGGAACACCGAAAGCTTTAATAAGTGATCGGGGAACTCATTTCTGTAATAATCAACTTGAGAAAGTTCTTAAAAGATATGGAGTAACTCATAAAATCTCCACTGCATATCATCCACAAACAAGTGGACAAGTTGAAAATACCAACCGAGCTTTAAAACGTATTCTAGAGAAAACCGTAGGATCAAATTCGAAGGAATGGTCCATAAAATTGGAGGATGCACTCTGGGCTTTTAGAACAGCCTACAAAACTCCAATTGGAACCACACCTTTTAGACTCGTTTAAGAAAAAGCATGTCATCTTCCAGTAGAAATTGAACACAAAGCATTTTGGGCTTTGAAGACATGTAATCTTGATTTACATGAAGCTGGACGTCTACGGTTAAGTCAATTAAACGAATTAGAAGAATTAAGACATGAAGCATACGAAAATTCGTTAATCTATAAAGAAAGAACGAAGAAATGGCATGATAAAAGAATCAGAAGTTCAAAAGAATTTAAAGAAGGAGACAAAGTTCTTCTTTTCAATTCACGATTCAAGATATTTCCTGGAAAATTGAAATCAAGATGGTCTGGACCATTCATAGTCAAAAGAGTTTTCCCATACGGAACGATAGAATTAATAAATTCAAATGAGATTGAATTTAAAGTTAATGGTCACAGAGTTAAACACTACATAGATAGTCCGATGGAAGTTGACAACGAAGTTAATCACAATTTCGACACCACAGCTAACTAAGTGTGGGGAGAATCAAGTCTTTAAAGGATAATATGTATTTCTGTTAGAGTTAGATTTTCTGTTTTTGTGTAGTTCTCGAAAATGGAACCCGAATGGTCTTTCCCTAGCAGACCCTAAAGAACTAGTCTTCTTCCCCCATTCTGAATTTTTATTTTTTTTAGGTTTTTACGAAATGAAGACTTCCTGTGAACTGAACCATGGTCTAATGCTACACGCTTTGATTACTAAATGTAATAATGATACACTACCGAGTGAACTGGTATCAGTAATCAGAAGTAAATTGGACGGAGTAAGAAAAGAATCTAGATGTGAAGATAATAAGTTACAATTTGGTAAAGGAAAATCAAAATCCGCAGCGAAAAGGAGAGCACGACACCTTGAAAAATGTCACAAATGTGGAAAATGGTCACACGAAGGTAAATGTTCAAATAATCAAACCTATTCAAACACCGAATTTGTTACTTTATGCAGAGATGGACCGTTCATATGTTTAGAAGAAAAAACACTGAATGCTCGAGGTTACGCCTATGTAGCCATGGAAAATCAATTAGTCCGACTATCTTATGAGTGGGCTAAAGCATATCACTAAGAAATATATTTCACAGGTAAGTTTGTACAGTTTTCATTTTTATTTTTATTTTTATTTTTATTTCTAACCTTTTGATAATAAACGCTAATTTGTTCGCTATAAAGTATTAAATTGGTATTTGATAAAATTAGGTCTTGCGACCGAAATTATTGATATCATTCAAAAATTTATTACATCACTGCGAAATTTAACGTTTATTCTTAAGGTATAAATATCTTTAATCAATCAACCCAAAATATTTCAAAAATTCGTCATGAGTTAAATTAGGTCATGGAACCGAAATTACTTTACCAAAAAGAGGGGCGCATATTTTTGATAATATTTGATTGATTAAAGTGGGATAAAAGCCAAAAAGATTTTTAATTTTATTTTTACCAAGTTTTTAAAATTAATATTAAAATAATATTGTAAACTTGTTAAAAATTAATATATATTTAAAATTGTAAATATTTGAAAAAATTAATATTTTTAATTAAGTTTGGTATGAATTTTTAATTTTATGCATTTTAAATTTAAGTTTGGTGTGAATTTAAAAACAAAAATTTACTTTATTTCGCTAAGTTAAAAATATGATTTTTTAAAATTCGTCATAAGTTGAAGACTAGGTCGTTGAACCGAAATTGCTTTACCCGAGGGAGGGACGAGAACTTTTATTATCATTATTTTTAATCTTATTGAATTAAAGCATGCCAAAAAAAAAAAAACCAAAATCTTTACTTTTAAAAACCGCGCTTCAAATTGACAAGTTTTAAAATTTTGTCGAGGGACGGACTAGGACAACGATCCGAAACGCCCTCGCTCCTAAAGGAAAACAAATTTTTAAAATTTTATTAATTTTATGTTTTATAAAGTATAAGGTTTTAATGTTAAAAAAAAAAAAACTGAAAATCACTGTAGCCGGCACCCCATGCGATCGCATGGGGTTTACACACCAACCTCATGCGATCGCATGAGGCTGGATTTCTGGCCAGATCAAAACTCTCAGCGAGCTGTTCTGTCTCCATACCACAACACACACACATATACGAAACTCTCTCAAAATATCACCAAATTTCATCATTTTTCCACCGTAATTCATCAAATTTTTTGCTCTAATCATGCCTAGATTCTCATTCTTCAGCAAAAAGGTAAAAATTACACCCCTAAACTCATAAATTTGCTAGTTTTTGTGATAATTACCAATATTTTACCTAATTCAATTTTGTTAATTTCTAGTGTAATTAGTGATAAATTGTTAGTATGTTATGCATGTATAACCTAGATTGATGCTATTTAACATGATTTAAAGCCAAAAACTTCAAAATTTTTAGAAATCTAGGGTTTGTGTTCTTGAGCAATTTGGGGTTTTTTGATATAAACAGGTTATGGCCGATTTTTGTCATGAATTATTGCTTAATTGAGTAGTGTAATATGTTTAGGTAATTAAATGATCCAAACATTGATCCTAAACATGATTTTTAAAGATTAAAGTGGACTTTTTAGGCGAAAATTCATGAACTTGATTAATTTGATATAATTGTCATTTGATACTTGTTTAATTGTTAGTAATGACTATTTTGACATGTTATTTGAGTTAAATGCTTATGAACTTTGTCTACATTTCCATATGTGCTTATTTGAAAAAGTATAGAATTGTAAAAATTGTGAAAATGTGTATAAGTTAAATTTTGATTTAACATGTTATTATGATTGTTTTAAGTTGTTATTTTGCTAACACTAATGCATATTTAGATGCACAAATTTTGTGTTTAATGTGTTTTGCAGAAAGTCGATACTGGAGGTTCAGGAGCATCATCATCTAGACGACCTGCTCCAGCACCAGAACCAGAACCAGAAATGCAACACGAGCCAGAACCCGAACAAGAACCACAACAGGAACCACAACAACAGCCTGATCAACACGTACCTTATTATGATCCGGTACAGTTTGTTAATGAATTCATAGTATTCCCGATGAGGCCGCCAGTAGAATTCCCAACAATTCCTGAGCACACTTTGCATCCTAATCTGAGATTTGATAGAAGATGGAGAGATTACGAGACATATCAAAGGAACAAATTCAAATTGGTAACAAAAAACGTAGAGGTGCCAAGGGTAATCGATTGGGATCCTTTGGAGAGAGTTCAGCTAGCTAATAGAGTCAGACTGCTACTGATTAAGAGGTACGGGAACTCTTCTTTTACAGATTGAGAACATCTTTTCACCATTCGTAGGCCTGTATATAAGGAATGGTGTGTTGATTTGATGAGTACTGTATCACTTGATACAAATATAGTTAGAATAGATGATAGAAGATTTCTTAGGTTTATCCTTGGCGGTAGGATGTACAGAATGTTCATGCTGGACATGGCCAGGGCTTTACAGATATATACTCCTGGAGAGTTGCTACTACCCGATTGTACAAATTTGATTCATTATGGTGAAAGGGTAGATAGCAACTTTGACGCTGACGCCATTTGGAGGCGTATGTCACATTTTGATGTTTTTACACGAGCGGGAGGACACTCCTATACACATATTGACAGAGCCGAGCTTCGTATAATTCATAGATTTTTGGCTAACTCGATTACACAGAGAGGTCACAATAAGGAAAAAATGACCTTACATGATTTATTCTACCTAAAGTGTATTCGGGATCCTAGAAGCTTTGTCAATATCCCTTACTGTATTGGTTTTTATTTATCTAAAATGGTAGAAGGAATGCAGGACGGGAGTATAATAGGATGAGGTATTTTTGTTACTCTCATTGGAGAGTATTTAGGTGTTGATAGGAACCAAGGGGGTCCATTACAGCTTTGTAGAGAACAGGTTGAGCCTTTAGGATTGAAAGTTTATGTGGGTGCTAAGGTATTGAAAAGTAGACGCAACCAGGCAGTACCCTATGAGGGCCCTCATCCTCAGGTAGAGAGAGGCTCATACGAGGAAATGGAGGAAGTGGAAGACATTAAGGATGTCTTTCGAGATGCTATACTTGACGTCCACGTTCGTATAGGTGAGGAAGCAATGACGAGCGCGGCCAGACATAGTATGTACGAGCAGTGGAACTCCGAGCAAGTATACGAGGATTATAGGCGATGCCAACACGATAGCTGGTTAGTTCATCAGCACCAAATCATGAGCCAGCTATCATATCAGGTACCAAATAATTACGTGCCTACTCGACCTGCTCATTTTCCGCCACACAGCCCCGACATCCGACCACCCTTTAACCGGTATGACTATAACCAAGCCTATCAGGACACCTATAACCAACAATGGAACCCACCTGACGAGATGAACTGGAACCCCTATCCAGACTGATTTAGTTCCATTTGGTTATTTTTATGATTTTTATATTTTTATCTTTTTAATTATTCATGTTTAAACTTATGTTATTGGATATATTTATGTAATTTTTATCATTTTTATTATTATTGTGTACTAATATTTCACATTTACGATTTGAAAGTGGGATATTAAGTCCCATTTCAAATTGTCATGCATGTTTATATTTGTATGTATGTATATTGTCGATTGTACAAAACAGGGTAAAACAGCGCATTTTCAAAGACTGGCATTAAGTTCAGCAAAAGCAACTAATTTTGACGACAAGATGAAAAATAAATGTGATGTAACAACAAGACAGAATGAACAAATGATATGCACCATTTATCATTTAGCAAACAAACGCCAATATGTTTGGAAACTTTGGTAAAATTTAATCATTTTTCTACGCTAATCACCCTCAATAATTTAAATTATTACTGATTTCTTGCAAATGAGGGCATTGCAAGATCTTAAGTGTGGGAAGGGGTTAAATTCTTTCGGATTTTTAAAATTTTTAACTTATACACTTGGTTACCATTAAAAATACTAGTAACGCAGTAGTTGTATTAGAATCTAGTGCTCTCTGATAATAAAGAACAGCTCTAGTCTTATATACTGACTACCCAATTCTAGTAAAAAATTTCAAAATATTCAATTAAATGAACTCAAAATCATGTTTATACATATTTATGAACGATAAAACTAGGTGTTAACACCGAAATTATTGTTACCTCGAAAAGGACATAAATTGAGAAACAAACCAAAATGTTAGAATTCATTTAAAATGGAATAGAGGACAATAAAAAGGTAAATAAAAGGCAAGTGTGAGAAATTTTTACCAAGTTATTCAAAACATATATCACATATTTTTGTACAAATAATTGAAAATACTTTTGTTTTGGACTAAAATAATCAGTTTTACCCGGTTTATGGTAATACTTTTGAAAGAATGATGGATCTAAACGATGAATCAATTCCATCATTAAAAGGAAGTAAAGTCTTCCGAAAAAGAAATGCGCTTCTTGATTTAGGTCATGAAGTTGTCGTCCAGACCAGCTGTAGGTTGATGAAAAATCTAGAAAAGTCATCTCTAAAATTAGCAGGAAATCCACGGATCTCAGCATAAAACAGGGTCGCCAAGTGGTCAGACTTATCCTAACCATGAGAGGATCTGTCTTGTAAAATGGGAAGGACGCCGTGCAAATTAGCTGGATAAGACTAATGAATCAGACCCCCAGAAAGGATAATCTCCTTAAAGATCAAAAATCAGCTTTTAAGACTGATATTACTCAATCCTAGAGATTGACCTTAAAGATTGAGAATTCAAACTCATGGAATTCAATGATATCTAAACTCGAGCTTGAACGAGAAAATATTTTGATCAAAATTACAAACCGATTTGTTTTCTGAAAACCCATTTTCAATGCGTTCATTACCATTGAACGTAAAATCCTAAGAATTCACCTGGAATCCATTAGGTCACTTGAACCAAATCGGGTGTCAACCGTAAGAACGGTGGTTGCATAGCATGGTCAAAGACAGGACCTTGTGCCAGACCGAAAAATTATAAGGGTGAGCTTTACTATTGCTCCTACAAAGGATAGTAATTGCGTCCAACACGTTATAGACCATAATTAAAAGCATGTCAGGGGACATTGCCTTAACAGTTGCTTGTTCAACGCTTTCCTTTACCACCGGACGGTAGTTTATCGAAAGGTAATATACGGAGCAAGTATACTGGACGTGTTGCTTTCCCAATACAAGGTTAGCAAGTGGGTGACACAAAACCACAAGTTTTGAGCTAAAGTTTTCAAATCTGAAACCCACCAAACCCACAAAAAGAATTTGCAAACACCGGTGAAGGGTTATTCCGGAAAACTTATCTAGGGTAAAAGCTAGATTTAATTTTCAAAAGATCAAATGTTTTCATAAAGATCCAATTTCCTTAAAGGATCTAAATTTTATAGTCATGTGGGACTGTAAACCACAACGTTACTACCATTGTTTACACCGCCGTAAAGAAATCACTGATGTACAAAGTGTGAAGAATAAAGAAGTGATTCTAGTATTTCAAGACTATATTGCTTGAGGACAAGCAACGCTCAAGTGTGGGAATATTTGATAACGCTAAAAACGAACATATATTTCATAGCATTATTCCTCAAGAAAGACAAGCTTTTAGTTGCAGTTGTCCTATTTACAAGTGATATTCGTTTAAATAATAAAAGATGAAGACAAAAGACAGATTCGACGAATTGAAGACGCAAACGACCAAAAAGCTCAAAAGTACAAAATACAATCAAAGAGGTTTCAATTATTGATGAGAAACGTCTCAAAATTACAAAGAGTACAAGATTCAAAATGCAAAGTACAAGATATTAAATTATACGCAAGGACGTTTGAAAATCCAGAACCGGGACCAGAGTCAACTCTCAACGCTCGACGCAACGGACTAAAAATTACAAGTCAACGGAGTACAAGAATATAATATAATATATATATATATAATTAAATTTAATTATATATATTATATTATATAATAAATAAATAAGCAGCCCACGTTTTTGTAGACTTTTGAGCCTCCCCAGCTAGCCATGCGATCGCATGAGCCTGAAGGGCAAAGCTCATGCGATCGCATGAGCACCTTTTCCAGCCCACATGCCCTATAAAAACGAGTGTTTGGTTCATCAATATCCATCCATCAATCTCTCTATCTATATGTAAACGTATATATATATATATATATATATATATATATATATATATATATATATATATATATATATATATATATATATATATATATATATATATATATATATATATATATATATATATATATATATATATATATATTTTAATTTTAATTTTAATTTTAAATCCTAATAATAAGGGTATGTTAGCGAATATTGTAAGGGTGTAAGTCGAAATTCTGTCCGTGTAACGCTACGCTATTTTTAATCATTGTAAGTTATGTTTAACCTTTTTAATTTAATGTCTCGTAGCTAAGTTATTATTATGCTTTTTTAAATCAAAGTAATCATGATGTTGGGCTAATTACTAAAATTGGGTAATTGGGCTTTGTACCATAATTGAGGTTTGGACAAAAGAACGACACTTGTGGAAATTAGACTATGAGCTATTAATGGGCTTTATATTTGTTTAACTAAATGATAGTTTGTTAATTTTAATATAAAGATTTACAATTGGGCATCCCTATAAATAACCATATACACTCGATCGGACACGATGGGCGGGGTATTTATATGTACGAATAATCGTTCATTTAACCGGATACGGAAATGGATTAATAGTCTGTGGAATTATTAAAACAGGGGTAAAATTATGTACAAGGACACTTGGCATAATTGATAACAAAGTATTAAAACCTTGGGTTACACGCAGTCGATATCCTGATGTAATTATTAAACAAAGTAATAAAACCTTGTTACAGTTTAAGTCCCCAATTAGTTGGAATATTTAACTTCGGGTATAAGGATAATTTGACGAGGATACTCACACTTTATATTTATGACTGATGGACTGTTATGGACAAAAACCAGACGGACATATTAAATAATCCAGGACAAAGGACAATTAACCCATGGGCATAAAACTAAAATCAACACGTCAAACATCATGATTACGGAAGTTTAAATAAGCATAATTCTTTTATTTCATATTTAATTTCCTTTATTTTATATTTAATTACACTTTTAATTATTGCACTTTTATTTATTGTTTTTGTATTTAATTGCACTTTTAATTATCGTACTTTTTAATTATCGCAATTTTATTTTATCGCACTTTTATTTATCGCAATTTCCTTATCGTTATTTACTTTACGCTTTAAATTAAGTTATATTTATTTTTATTATTTTACATTAGGTTTTAACTACGACTAAAGTTTTTTTAAAATCGACAAACCGGTCATTAAACGGTAAAAATCCCCCTTTTATAATAATAATATTACTTATATATATATTTGTATTTTTATAAATTAAACTAATATAGCGTTAAGCTTTGTTTAAAAGATTCCCTGTGGAACGAACCGGACTTACTAAAAACTACACTACTGTACGATTAGGTACACTGCCTATAAGTGTTGTAGCAAGGTTTAAGTATATCCATTCTATAAATAAATAAATATCTTGTGTAAAATTGTATCGTATTTAATAGTATTTTCTTGTAAAATTTAATAGTATTTTATACCCCTTAGCTTTAACATCAGTACCAATTTCATCTCGTTTGGGTAACATTTCTAAAACTCTAGATTTCTCTAATTCGTTTTATAGACTTGAAATGGTGTTAGTTAGTGTCTATGGCTCAAGTCTAACATGAATATATGTTTAGTTTGCTCGATTTGTTGTTTTGAGTAACTAGTTTGAATATGAAAAATGGGTGTGTTTAATCTTGAGTTTTAGATGATTAAATGTTGTTTAAATATTAAAGTTCATGTATTAAATGTGTTACTAGCATCATTAGCTTCATTTTTATGTGTAAGTTGATTTAGAAAAGTTTCATTTACAAAATTATTGATTTCATGATTCTTGGTTAGGGTTTGATAGACTTTAAAATGAACTTTTGATGCATTGAACACCTGTTAATGTTGTTAGTAAGTGTCTAGTTGCAATGTATGTTTAATTACCTTCGAAACGGCATATCGTATGTGTAAATTGGATTCCCGAATCATAAAATACGTTTTACGAACTTGAAACCTTGATAACGAACCTTTAATGATCACTTGACGAGAATTCAGTTATTGTAAATGATATTTTTGTGTGATGAAAAGTGTTTAGTTGTATTCCTCGTTAAATCACCTTTCCAACGATGTATGGTATGCATTTTAAGTGTTTACGGTTCATTTGTTGTGTTAAAATGAGTTTTGGCTCGAGACTTGAACACTTGCACTAGCCCAGGTACCAGCTCACGTTGAGTGTCGCAGCGCGGCCATCCTTGGTCGCGGTGCGGCATTAGGCGTGTTTGGATTCTGATCAAACTTACACTTTTACGAAAAATGTTTGCTATGCTACGCACCTTCGATTCACATGTAACTTGTTCTAACATGCTTATATATGATTAAAAACCTAAGAAAAATAGTTCGAGACCCGACCCGAACGTGTTGACTTTGACCAAAGTTTGACTTTTAGTCAAACTTAACCAAATACTTATGCGATCGTTCTAACGTGCTTTTTGTCATACCTCGTCCTAATCCATCCGGACTAAGTCCATATCGATTATAAACGATTCACAATAGTTGATTACATCGCGAGGTACTTGACCTCTATATGATACATTTTACAAACATTGCATTCGTTTTTAAAAGACAAACTTTCTTTTCATCAAAAGTTGACATTATGCATACCACTTCATAATATATCTAACTATAATTGACTTAATATTAATCTTGATGAACTCAACGACTCGAATGCAACGTCTTTTGAAATATGTCATGAATGACTCCAAGTAATATCTCTAATACGAGCAAATGCACAGCTGAAGATTTCTTTCGTACCTGAGGATAAACATGCTTTAAAGTGTCAACCAAAAGGTTGGTGAGTTCATTAGTTTAACATAAATAATCATTTCATAATTTTAATAGACCACAAGATTTCATATTTTCATTTCTCATAAACATATGTCCCATGCATAGAGACAAAAATATCATTCATATGGATTGAACACCTGGTAACCGACATTCACAATATGCATATAAGAATATCCCCATCTGTAACGACCCTGGATTTTCCAATGTTTATTTATTAATAATTATTATTATTAATACGTGTGATTAAACGAATGTATGTTATTACATTTACATGTTGCCATGACTAAACGTACTTGACTTTAATTGCCCGAAACGTCTTTGTGACACCCGAGACTTACACGAATAATATTTTTAGATATTATTTACATTCATGATTAGTTTTATTAATCATTTTAATTAACTATGGTGATTAGTTAGTTACTTGGGCTTTAATTGGTTTAACTTGTGAATTATTGAACTTGGGCTTGTTTAAAGTAAATGGACTCATGTTATTGGGCTTCCAAGCCCACCCTACCTTTTAAGTGGACTTAGTTAGCCCACTCTTTCATGTGTAAGTATCACTTAGGAGTGTAACTAGTTAGTTAATACATGAAGGAATCTAGTTAACTTGTTATCCCCATGCATGGCCATCTTTTATCCAACTTTCATAAGCTTTACATGCTAATAACCTTGGAACCTTTCCTTCCCTCTCTTTTTCTCTGCAGGCCGTGGCCTTTTTTGTGCACAAAGGGATTCAAATTTTTTTTTTTACATTACTTGTTCACTAGTAAACCTCATTCAAACACGCACACACTTACTTGCAAAAATCCTTTCAACTTTCCTCTCTTTTTCTCTCTAGTTCTTGTAAGTAACTTGAGTTTTTCCTTTCTCTTTTTCTTTGCTAAAACCGAATCCCAATCATCTTCATCATCATTCTTTGTTGTTAAATTGTTACTTGATCTTGTTGTAGCTTACTTACCTGTAGTTGATTAGTTGTTTACTTACATGTTACAAGAATAAACTTTCTAGTTTGATTCTTCATTTTATCTTGTTAAAACAAGAACAACAAGAACATATACTTTCTAGTTGTGTTCTACATTTGTTATTTTTAAAAGATTAATGTTCATATGTTGATAAACTCATGCTTGTAAGTCATGTTAGTAAACTTTGAAGTTTACTTTCTTAAAGATCAAACTTTGGTTTGAATCTTTAAAGTATGAACAACAATGAACTAGTTACTTGTTTACTTAGTTTACTACTTCATTCTTGCACTTTAATTTCATGATTTATGTTCTTGTTGGTCAAATGTTACAAGTTAACTTTGATCTCATTAATCTTGAACTTAAAGTTAACTTTAAAGTTCAAGAACATATAAATGAAACTTTTTAATTATAACTTTGTATACTTATGCTTGATCTAGACTTTTGAGTCTTGGATCTTCAAGATCTAACTAAGAACTATGTTCTACATTTTAAGATCTTGATTTCATAAGTTCATTTTCAAGTTTGTAACTTATTATTAGTCTTATAGTTCATGTAAGTGTCAAACCTAAGACTTTGATGTAACTTTGGTTCATCAAACTACATGCAACTCTTAAGTGAGTTGTGCTTCATGTCTTAGACTTGCACTAGGGTTATGATGGTCGAGACTTGGTTAAGATGATGTAGATACATCAATGATTTGTACACTTGAAGCTATATGCATCAAGGATGAGAACCATGATGAACATCAAGCACCAAGACCACCGGAACTCACTTAAACTTACTGTTTCTGTCCAAACCCTACTGACCTGCTGTTTCTGTAATATACCAGTAGACCTGGGCTACTGAGACCATGATTTTTAGATAGAAATTTTCGAGTAGATAACTTTTCATATAGGACTCGTCTTAATCTGAGTTACGTTTTAGGATTTATGGCCCTCCGATCGTCACTATGTCCTTTAACGTTGTGCAGAAATTTCTGACCTACTCGCACTTAGACCGTTGCCACGGTCAAACCAAGACGAGTTTGCTTCTGTAAATTTTACCACACTTAAAGGACTCATATACTGAGCCATAGCCACTGGTCTCACCTTAATTCAGTAATGGTAGAGGCCGTGGTGACTGACTGAAGTCAGCCTTTGTTGTAAACTACTTTCATAAACGAAACCTACTTTACACCTTTTGTTAGATGATGAATGATGATGACCCTTAAGACCTTATTTACATACTTTTAAACCTTTTCAGACAATTTACTGACTTAGTACTATTTGACTTAGGTTGAGGACCTTCGGACCGATTACTTGCACACCTTTTCCGAACCGACTTTACGACTACATTATCATTGTGAGTTATAGCATTCCCTTTTTACTTTAACTTATTTTGGGAACTGAGAATACATGCGGATTTTATGTTTTACATACTAGGCACGAGTACTTAAACTTATATATGTGTGGGTTATACAACGGCATAAACATTCCCTTTAGCTCGGTAACGTTTAATCATTGGTTTTTGAACCGTGAACGCGAATCTTATATATGGATCCATAGGGTTTGACATCCCCACTCGGGCTAGTAGCGCTAGCATTTAATGAGTGTTTAATACTTCATAAACATACGCACTTGCCAAGTGTACTTTCAGGGGGTATAAACGTTAAGTTAGTTACCAAGTGCCCACGGTTAACATATACTTTATCATACTGTTTTAAAACGCTCTTTGTAGCACTGAAATCTCGTGGCCTACCATACATACTGTTATACTTAAACTATAGCTCACCAACCTTTGTGTTGACGTTTTTAAGTATGTTTTTCTCAGGTGCTTGAGGTTAGCTTCCGCTGTGTACTAGTCGTGCTGTAGACACCCGCTGCTTAGAGTTGCTATCGCATGAACTACTTTATTTTGCATTCAAACATTTGTACTTTTGAACTATGACTTGTAACGACCATTGTGGTCACATACACTTATTATTTGCTTCTACTTAGTGAAGCATGCTTTTGGATTGTAAAACATTTGATGTCGATTATGACGTCACTTTATTATTGAATGCAAACTCTTTTGAAAACGCATATAGTACTTAACCTTGTAATGATCATGTTGTTGATGATTCGTACACGATGGTTTTGTATGGGGCATCACATTTGGTACCAGAGCATTGGTTGTAGGGAATTAGGTTGCATTAGTGAGTCTAAGACCGACCCGAGTAGGATTCACTAATAGGACTAATCTACAACTTGCTAGTTTACTTGTTTCCGCTGAACTTACTGCATGCTGCTGCTTACTTTTACTGCTATATGCCGTATGTTACTACATGATTTCACTACTGCATGCTATTACTTTCTTTCGGTTGCATGCTACCTTCGTAAGGCTTACTAACATTGCCATACTACTTATTGTTATACATGATTTAAACTGTTGGCCTAATACGTGCTTGCTTTATGACTTACTGACATGGAAAATTTATTTTTCCTTGTTCAGATGTCGGATGCACCACCTGCCAGCGTATTGGGCAGTT
The DNA here is from genome assembly GCF_046630445.1 of Rutidosis leptorrhynchoides. Classification (NCBI taxonomy): domain Eukaryota; kingdom Viridiplantae; phylum Streptophyta; class Magnoliopsida; order Asterales; family Asteraceae; genus Rutidosis; species Rutidosis leptorrhynchoides. The sequence goes on along the minus strand of NC_092333.1, from coordinate 266,258,175 downwards.
CTGACTCAGAATCCACCACACCACCTGCTACTGTTGCTGATACACCGGTCCCGTTACCCACTAGTGATCTCGGCACTTCGTCTTCCGGAGCGAGTAGTAGTGCGCCGGCACCTGTGACCACTTCTGACCCTACGGAGATTCCAGCTCCGTCTGCTCCTGGACCCTCGGGGTCACAGCCCCGCATCAGTGGGATTGAGATTCCCGCGGAGTTCGGGGAAGGGCTGTTTCGTAACCACATGCGCACGCCGTGCCACCACCACATGATTCGGATGACTCATCATCTACCGATTCTTCATCAGATGATTCTTCATCAGACTCCAGTGACGATGAGGACCCTGCTGATATACCTATTCAGGGACCCTCCACCCCGCCGAAGAAGCGGTACCGTCCTGACGGCATCGTCATTCCAGGGGTGAATGGAGGTCATGCTTTCACTGACGCTTTTGGTCGGCGTCAGAGGGTTACTACCCGTAAACGACTTGTGCCGTCCCCTGCCGACCCACAGATACGTAAGGTTCCCCGTTACGTATTGACTATTCCTGAAACCATACCGCCTAGATTTAGATACGGACCATTCCCATCTAGGGACATACCGTCTACATCCGGAGCTGGACCATCTACTTCAGCACCACCCGCACCACCGGCACCACCTGTGCCACCAGCACCGCCAGTACCGCCTGCCTCACCATCTCCCACAGTCGAGGAATTGACAAGGGAGGTGGGAATCCTCCGAGCTCGGGTTACTGAGCTCGAGGAGCAGTTGGCTCAGGTTTTAGACATCCTACACCCACCATCACCGTAGGACTTTTGTATTTAGATTTCGTTATGTAATCTAGTTGTAGTTTATTGTATTACTCATGTATTGTACGAAATTATTCAGATGTATGAAACTTATTATTATTAATGGAACTTTGCGTTATTTAATTCTTGCACTTTGTTCTATTTACATTACTGTACGATGATTCTGTGGTATTCGTACCTAGATGCGTTATTTAATAACATGTGATGTTTTAATTCCATGTTGGTTACTATATACTGTATTATTACTACTTGCATACTGGATTTTGACTTGAGTCAAAATTTTTGTTTAGAACATCATGGCTAACGGTCGATCCACACCTACCACTGCTCAAATTGAAGAGATGATCCAAGAACGTGTAGCTGCAGCCCTAGCAGAAAGAAATCTCCAAGCTCCACCGCCACCACCGCCGGTTATCCCACCCGTTCGAAATGGGTGTACTTACAAGGAATTCCAGAGCTGCAAACCGCATAACTTCAGTGGAACCGAGGGACCGGTTGATCTCACCAGATGGTTCGAGAAACTTGAATCATTATTCCGAGTTAGCAACTGTTCGGAGGACAACAAGACCAAGTTTGCATCTTGCACACTATCTGACGGTGCACTAACGTGGTGGAACATGTTAGCTCAAGCGAAAGGTATCGATGAGGCGTATGCTACGCCATGGGAGGAATTCAAAGCGACAATGATTGATGAGTATTGTCCGAGAACCAAAATCCAAAAGATGGAAATCGAATTTATGCAGTTAAAGGCCGTTGGGAACGACCTTGATGGCTATAACAGGAGATTTTTGGAACTAGCTCTTATGTGTCCGACAATGGTCACCCCGAAATTCAAGCGAATGGAGAGATACTTCTGGGGACTCCCTAAGTCCATCAAAGGAAACGTTACCTCATCCAAACTACCGAATGTTCCCGAAGCAATGCGCATGGCGCATACACTCATGAATCAGATTCTTATTGATGAGTCGGAGAAGGCTAAGTTTGAGGCTGGTAGTAGCGAAAAGAGGAAATGGGACAACAACCACAACAACCACAACAACAACAACAACAGGGGGAGAAACTACGATCAAACCCCCGCCAAGAGGCACAACAACGGTGGAAACCCTAACCCCAACAACAACACCAACTCCAATCCGAACTATAAAGGAACCTTACCACAATGCAAGAGGCGTTACAAACACCACACTGGGTATTGCAATGTTGTCTGTGAGAAGTGTCAACGGGCTGGGCATATCGGGAAAGACTGCAAGGTCACCACTTTGAATGGGAAGCCAAACACCAATGGACCTAAGAAGTGCTACGAATGTGGACAGACAGGCCATTTCAGAAATGCATGCCCAAACAAGCGAAAAGATGGCGGACCACCCCGTGGTAGAGCTTTTAATGTTAATGCAAGGGATGCACGCGATAACCCCGACTTGGTGACAGGTATATTCAAAATCAAAAATCTTTTAGCTTCTGTCTTGTTTGATACTGGTGCAGATAGGAGTTATGTATGTAGACATTTTTGCGATAAAATTAATTAGTCATTAGTCCCGTTAAAAGAGAGTATGCTTGTCGAGGTCGCCAATGGAAAACTTGAAAAGGTTGACCATATTAGTCGTGGAGCTATTATCAACATAGCTGGATCAGATTTCGAAATTGACTTGATACCTATCAAGCTGGGAAGTTTTGACGTGATCGTCGGTATGGATTGGTTGAGCAAGATAAAGGCCGATATTATCTGTGGAGATAAAGCACTTCGCATACCACAAGGAGATGGCGAACCACTAGTTATCTATGGAGAGAGATGTACCTCGAAGTTGAACCTCATTAGTTGCGTGAAAGCGCAAAAGATCATGAAGAAGGGACATTTTGCTGTCCTAGTACATGTGAAAGCAGTGGAAACTGAGGTGAAGAGCGTGAACGACGTTCGAATTATGAACGAATTTTCCGATGTCTTCCTGGAGGAATTGCCTGGATTGCCGCCACAGAGAACAGTAGAGTTTCAGATCGATTTAGTGCCAGGAGCTGCACCTGTAGCTCACGCACCTTATAGACTCGCACCTTCTGAGATGCAAGAATTACAAAGTCAACTACAAGAGCTGTTAGATCGTGGATTTATCCAACCAAGTTTCTCGCCTTGGGGTGCACCTGTGTTGTTTGTGAAGAAGAAGGATGGATCCTTCCGTTTGTGTATCGACTACCGTGAACTCAACAAATTGACAATCAAGAATCGGTATCCTCTTCCTAGAATTGACGATCTTTTTGATCAACTACAAGGATCGAGTGTCTACTCAAAGATCGATTTACGATCCGGATATCACCAGCTGAGGGTGAAGGAAAGTGACGTGATGAAAACTGCATTCAGGACACGTTATGGTCATTATGAATTTCTCGTGATGCCATTCGGTTTGACAAATGCACCTGCCGTGTTCATGGATCTCATGAATCGTGTCTGCAAGCCGTACTTGGATAAGTTTGTTATCGTCTTCATAGATGATATCCTCATCTACTCTAAAAGCAAAGAAGAACATGAGCAACACCTCCGATTAGTACTTGAACTCTTGAGACAAGAGCAACTTTACGCCAAATTCTCCAAGTGTGAATTTTGGTTGAAGGAAGTTCAATTTCTGGGTCATGTTGTGAGCGACCAGGGTATCAAAGTTGATCCCACCAAGATTGAAGCCATCAGCAAGTGGGAGACCCCCACTACTCCGACTTATATTCGCCAGTTCCTAGGTGTCGCCGGTTATTATCGAAGGTTTATCGAAGGTTTCTCTCTGATTGCGCGTCCTTTGACCGCACTGACTCACAAGGGTAAAAAGTTCATTTGGGAACCCGCACATGAATCAGCATTCCAAACTTTGAAGAAGAAGTTAACCTCCGCACCTATCCTATCACTCCCTGAGGGTAGTGACTACTTTTTTGTTTATTGTGATGCATCGAAGAGTGGTTTTGGTTGTGTACTGATGCAACGATCAAAAGTTATTGCCTATGCCTCCCGCCAACTGAAGATTCACGAGCGGAACTACACTACGCATGATCTTGAACTTGGAGCTGTTGTCTTTGCACTCAAATTGTGGAGACATTATTTGTATGGAACTAAGAGCACTATCTTCACCGATCATAAAAGCCTCCAACACATCTTCGATCAGAAGCAACTGAATATGAGACAGCGTCGATGGATCGAAACGCTCAACAACTACGATTGTGAACTCCGTTATCATCCTGGCAAGGCCAATGTTGTAGCTGACGCTTTAAGCCGAAAGGAGAGGACGGCACCTCTTCGTGTTAGGGCTCTGAACATCACCATCCATTCGAACCTCAACAGCCAGATCAGAGTAGCCCAAGATGAGGCTCTCAAGGAGGAGAATTTATCTCACGAACATTTGAACATACTTGTCTCTCGATTCGAGGTTAGGGAGTCTGGACTCCGATGCTATGCCGGAAGAATTTGGGTACCTCTTTATGGAGATCTACGAAACCTTATACTTGATGAAGCACACAAATCGAGATATTCGATTCATCCTGGAGCAGGCAAGATGTACCACGACCTTAAAGAACAGTATTGGTGGCCGAATCTTAAGAAGGACGTTGCGACTTATGTTGGTAAGTGTTTGACTTGCTCGAAGGTTAAAGCCGAGCATCAGAGACCTTCTGGGTTACTTCAGCAACTGAAGATCCCACAATGGAAGTGGGAAAGGATCACAATGGATTTCATTACTAAGCTGCCGAAGACGGTGGGCGGATACGATACTATTTGGGTTATTGTTGACCTCCTTACCAAATCTGTACACTTCCTAGCGATGAAGGAAACTGATACAATGGAAAGACTTGCTCATCTATACATCAAGGAGGTTGTATCACGACACGGTGTACCTTTATCGATCATCTCCGATCGCGATCCCCGTTTTGCCTCTAGATTTTGGCGTTCTTTGCAAGAAGCCATGGGAACTCGTCTTGACATGAGTACTGCTTATCATCCTCAGACTGACGGGCAAAGTGAGCGAACGATTCAGACCTTGGAAGACATGCTTCGTGCATGTGTCATTGATTTTGGAAAGGCCTGGGAAAGGCATTTGCCACTCGCCGAATTCTCGTACAACAACAGTTATCACTCGAGCATTAATGCCGCACCTTTTGAAGTGTTGTATGGCCGTAAGTGCCGATCCCCTATTTGTTGGGCCGAAGTAGGCGAAAGGCAAATCACCGGACCCGAGGTAGTCCATGAAATGACGGAGAAGATTGCTCAGATTCAAGCTAGACTTAAGACTGCCCGTGATTGCCAAAAGAGTTATGCCGATCTTAAACGTAAAGACTTTGAATTCAATGTTGGTGATCGTGTAATGTTGAAGGTTGCACCTTGGAAAGGTGTGATCCGTTTTGAAAAACGTGGAAAGTTAAACCCACGATACATTGGTCCTTTTGAAGTCTTGGAATGTGTTGGACCCGTTGCATACCGTTTGGATCTACCAGCACAATTGAGCTCAGTTCATCCTACCTTCCACGTGTCAAACTTGAAGAAGTGTCTTGCTGCACCTGAACTTATCATACCACTGGAAAAACTTACAATTGATGACAAACTCCACTTTGCGGAGGAACCAGTTGAGATTATGGATCGTGAGATCAAAACTTTGAAACGCAACAAGATTCTGATTGTACGAGTACGATGGAATGTCAAACGAGGACCTGAATTTACTTGGGAGCGAGAGGATCAAATGATGCGGAAGTATCCTCACCTTTTCCCTACTCCTCCATCTACCTCAGCTTAAATTTCGGGACGAAATTTTCTTTAACAGGTGGGTAATGTAACGACCCTGGATTTTCCAACGTTTATTTATTAATAATTATTATTATTAATACGTGTGATTAAACGAATGTATGTTATTACATTTACATGTTGCCATGACTAAACGTACTTGACTTTAATTGCCCGAAACGTCTTTGTGACACCCGAGACTTACACGAATAATATTTTTAGATATTATTTACATTCATGATTAGTTTTATTAATCATTTTAATTAACTATGGTGATTAGTTAGTTACTTGGGCTTTAATTGGTTTAACTTGTGAATTATTGAACTTGGGCTTGTTTAAAGTAAATGGACTCATGTTATTGGACTTCCAAGCCCACCCTACCTTTTAAGTGGACTTAGTTAGCCCACTCTTTCATGTGTAAGTATCACTTAGGAGTGTAACTAGTTAGTTAATACATGAAGGAATCTAGTTAACTTGTTATCCCCATGCATGGCCATCTTTTATCCAACTTTCATAAGCTTTACATGCTAATAACCTTGGAACCTTTCCTTCCCTCTCTTTTTCTCTGCAGGCCGTGGCCTTTCTTGTGCACAAAGGGATTCAAAAAAATTTTTTTACATTACTTGTTCACTAGTAAACCTCATTCAAACACGCACACACTTACTTGCAAAAATCCTTTCAACTTTCCTCTCTTTTTCTCTCTAGTTCTTGTAAGTAACTTGAGTTTTTCCTTTCTCTTTTTCTTTGCTAAAACCGAATCCCAATCATCTTCATCATCATTCTTTGTTGTTAAATTGTTACTTGATCTTGTTGTAGCTTACTTACTTGTAGTTGATTAGTTGTTTACTTACATGTTACAAGAATAAACTTTCTAGTTTGATTCTTCATTTTATCTTGTTAAAACAAGAACAACAAGAATATATACTTTCTAGTTGTGTTCTACATTTGTTATTTTTAAAAGATTAATGTTCATGTGTTGATAAACTCATGCTTGTAAGTCATGTTAGTAAACTTTAAAGTTTACTTTCTTAAAGATCAAACTATGGTTTGAATCTTTAAAGTATGAACAACAATGAACTAGTTACTTGTTTACTTAGTTTACTACTTCATTCTTGCACTTTAATTTCATGATTTATGTTCTTGTTGGTCAAATGTTACAAGTTAACTTTGATCTCATTAATCTTGAACTTAAAGTTAACTTTAGAGTTCAAGAACATATAAATGAAACTTTTTAATTATAACTTTGTATACTTATGCTTGATCTAGACTTTTGAGTCTTGGATCTTCAAGATCTAACTAAGAACTATGTTCTACATTTTAAGATCTTGATTTCATAAGTTCATTTTCAAGTTTGTAACTTATTATTAGTCTTATAGTTCATGTAAGTGTCAAACCTAAGACTTTGATGTAACTTTGATTCATCAAACTACATGCAACTCTTAAGTGAGTTGTGCTTCATGTCTTAGACTTTCACTAGGGTTATGATGGTCGAGACTTGGTTAAGATGATGTAGATACATCAATGAGTTGTACACTTGAAGCTATATGCATCAAGGATGAGAACCATGATGAACATCAAGCACCAAGACCACCGGAACTCACTTAAACTTACTGTTTCTGTCCAAACCCTACTGACCTGCTATTTCTGTAACAGAGAAGTAGACCTGGGCTACTGAGACCACGATTTTTAGATAGAACTTTTCGATTAGATAACTTTTCATATAGGACTCGTCTTAATCCGAGTTACGGTTTAGGATTTATGGCCCTCCGATCGTCACTATGTCCTTTAACGTTGTGCAGAAATTTCTGACCTACTCGCACTTAGACCGACGCCACGGTCAAACCAAGACGAGTTTGCTTCTGTAAATTTTACCACACTTAAAGGACTCATATATGGAGCCATGGCCACTAGTATCACCTTAATTCAGTAAGGGTAGAGGCCGTGGTGACTGACTGAAGTCAGCATTTGTTGTAAACTACTTTCATAAACGAAACCTACTTTACACCTTTTGTTAGATGATGAATGATGATGACCCTTAAGACCTTATTTACATACTTTTAAACCTTTTCGGACTATTTACTGACTTAGTACTATTTGACTTAGGTTGAGGACCTTCGGACCGATTACTTGCACACCTTTTCCGAACCGACTTTAAGACTACATTATCATTGTGAGTTATAGCATTCCCTTTTTATTTTAACTTATTTTGGGAACTGAGAATACATGCGGATTTTATGTTTTACATACTAGGCACGAGTACTTAAACTTATATATGTGTGGGTTATACAACGGCATAAACATTCCCTTTAGCTCGGTAACGTTTAATCATTGGTTTTTGAACCGTGAACGCGAATCTTAGATATGGATCCATAGGGTTTGACATCCCCACTCGGGCTAGTAGCGCTAGCATTTAACGAGTGTTTAATACTTCGTAAACATACGCACTTGCCAAGTGTACTTTCAGGGGGTATAAACGTTAAGTTAGTTACCAAGTGCCCACGGTTAACATATACTTTATCATACTGTTTTGAAACGCTCTTTGTAGCACTGAAATCTCGTGGCCTACCATACATACTGTTATACTTAAACTATTGCTCACCAACCTTTGTGTTGACGTTTTTAAGCATGTTTTTCTCAGGTGCTTGAGGTTAGCTTCCGCTGTGTACTAGTCGTGTTGTAGACACCCGCTGCTTAGAGTTGCTATCGCATGAACTACTTTATTTTGCATTCAAACATTCGTACTTTTGAACTATGACTTGTAACGACCATTGTGGTCACATACACTTATTATTTGCTTCTACTTAGTGAAGCATGCTTTTGGTTTGTAAAACATTTGATGTCGGTTATGACGTCACTTTATTATTGAATGCAAACTCTTTTGAAAATGCATATAGTACTTAACCTTGTAATGATCATGTTGTTGATGATTCATACACGATGGTTTTGTACGGGGCATCACACCATCATTCCGGGATCCTCCTTCGGACATGATATAAAATTTCGAAGTACTAAAGCATCCGGTACTTTGGATGGGGCTTGTTGGGCCCGATAGATCTATCTTTAGAGTTCGCGTCAATTAGGGTGTCTGTTCGGTAATTCTTAGATTACCAGACTTAATAAAAAGGGGCATATTCGATTTCGATCATTCAACCATATAATGTAGTTTTGATTACTTGTGTCTATTTCGTAAAAACATTTATAAAAATTGCGCATGTATTCTCAGCCCAAAAATATAAAGGGTAAAAAGGTAAATGAAACTCACCTAATGTATTTTGTAGTAAAAATACATATGACTATATTGAACAATTGAACAATGCAGGGTTGGCCTCGGATTCACGAACCTATATCATTTGATTATTCATTAATACATATATAATCATAATCGAATATATATATTATTATTAGTTAATTAATTTTTATATTGATAAATTATATGTTATTTTATATATATTTAAATAAAAAACAATTTTTAATATAGTTAAGTTTTATATTATATATCTTTTTATTTAAGAAATCTTTTGTCTACATAATAAAGTTATAATAATAGTAGAATAAGTATATTGATAAAATAATAATTTTCTTAATAATAATTTTAATAGTATTTATAATAGTTTTTATATATATATAAAAAAATACATATTCAAAGCAATGATACTTTTTAGTAATGATTATATTAATTTTTAATAATAACAATACTCGTTAATGATAATCATTTTAATAAAGGTGATACTATTAATAATAATACTTATGCCAATATTAATAATTCTAATAATTATAGAAAATGATACTAATACTAATAATATACTTATGTTAATAATAATAGTTCTAATATTTATAAAATGATAATAATAATAATCATAATCATACTAGTGATAATAATACTTAAAATGATAATTTTTGGTAATGTTATTAATAATACATACAATATTAATATGATAAAGTTAATAACAATATTAGTAACAATAATAACAAAAATACATAAGGACATTACAAAGTAATAATATTATCAATGATGATAATATTTATAAGATTATTAATAATAATACTAAAAATATAATACTAGTAATAACGCTAATGATAGTAATAACTATATTAATGATATTCATAATATTACTAATACCTAATAATAATAATAATTGATAATTGATATTTATTACATATATTAGTAGTATTATTAACAATAATAATTACAATACTAATATTAATAACAATAACTATAATTATCATATTTATAATAATAATAATCATAATAGAAATAAAAGAACTACCTTAATAAGCTTTCAACAAAAAGAATGTCCCAGCCCAGAATTGAACCCGAGACCCCTCGTTCCTCATCACAACCTGGTAACCATCGATCTATTTCGTATTTTCTGATTTATACTCATAACAATTATATATAACCTATATTTCTGTTTTCTAATTTACTCATCTCCTTCTTCCCTAAATCCCACGACCAAATTCAATCTATAACCAATCAATTGGTTTACCAGCTATTTTTATCAATTCGTATCCAACACAGAAATACTCAACTGAAATTAATTGGATTAACAATCAACAACAAAAAAAAAAAAATGCTGCTGTCGCAGCTTTTAGATAAAAAAAAATGTTCTTCGATTTTTATTGAGTTTTAGAAAATTGTTATAACACGAATTTGTTTGCAAATTGCTTATAGAAACTAACGGAATCTTCAATTGGACTTGAATCATCAAAACGAGTTCGAATTTCCTCAAGAACAATTTGTTTGACTTTTATTTCAAAAACCTTTGACTCTAAAATTCTAACTCGATATAAAAAATTGGGATTTGAGGTTTTACAGGAAGTTTACATATATGATTCCTAACACAACTGCGTTATTAGATTTTGTAGTTTGATTCGAAAATCGATTATAGATAAAATGGGTTTACAAAGAAGAAAGAAAAAAATATCAGAGAGTTATTGAATGTGGTTTTTCTTTCACAATTGCAGTAGTTTAATATCTATATTGAATCTGAATAAACGAGTAATACACTGGTAAATCACGGGTTTTTGTATTGTGGTGTAACAAAGTCGACACACTCACATGTAGAACAGAAATATGAAAAAAAAATATATAACTGATTGTGATATCTATATATCGTGTACTATCTGTTTTGATTTGCAATTTATTTGAATATTATTTAATTATATCTATATTTATATATTTAGTCCTAATATTTGTGTATATCTTTATTTATCTTTAATAACTAAACTTTTTAATTAATACATATAACAATAATAATAATATTCCTAATATCATAACTATTAATAATAAAATTTATGGTAATCTAATGATAATAATAATAATATTATTTTTAATAATAATGATAACCATAACTATGGAATTTATAACAATAATATTATTTATATTTATAATAATACTAATATTATTAATGATAATAATAATATTAATAATAATACTATAATAATTTATACAACAAATTTCATGTCTATATGTTATATATTGAAAATAATATTATTAATATTACTGATTTTAATATTAGTATTAGTATTGATAATACTTATGAAAGTAATAATAATATCCTTAGTATAACAACTATGTTTTTAATTTGTAATTAACTTTAATATATTAATATTTTATAATATTTAATTTTTATATATAATAACTTATTTTATCTCAATGTTTAAATTTATATTCTTATAATTTCAAATTATTATCAATACCTATATTTATACATATTTATTTACAAATAATTGTTCGTGAATCGTCGGGCATGGTCGAAGGTCAAATGTATACATGAACGCAGCTCAAAGGATTTTGAGACTTTAACATTACAGACTTCGCTTATCATGTCGAGCTTATATAAAGATTTAGTTTAAAATTAGTCGAAAATTCCCGGGTCATCACAGTACCTACCCGTTAAAGAAATTTCATCCCGAAATTTGAGTGAGGTCGTCATGGTTAACCATAAAAATGTTTTCATGACGAATATGAGTTGATAAATAGAGTTTTATCATCATTGAGTAATATGGATAAAATGATTCGTTTAATCGAAGCGTATGAATGAAGCTATCACAAAAGATCGAGATGAAGAAATGGAGATTCTCTATAACTTTTGTCGTAGTCATAATTGAATTCCGGAATTCAAGGGAGTTAAAGAAAATCTTCGAAATCTGAGAGATTTGATTCTTCGACGAATAAGGAGATTAAAATCTCTATAATTAAATACGGTGATCTGCCTCGATTACTCTGTCTGATATTTCCATTATAAATTAAGTTCTTACGTTCCATTATTCTCACCATTCCTATACTCTCTTTCTTAGTTCTTACATCCAAAAGATTGTAAAAATGCTTAATCCCGTTCTAATCCTTGTCCTTATCCTTACTATCACAACAATCATTCTCCTTTTTCCAACTTCCACCGGCGAAATCTGTTTTCTTCTACTTCGCTCTTGGGGTTATAGTGTTTTTAATTCTCCCGTGTCTTTATGTTGCGATAAACATTGATATACGCGGTTTGTAGTTTATGTGTTGTTATCGGGCTTTACATCTTCCCTTATACTTTGAAGTCCTTGCTCCTGCTTTCTATAATCATTGTCATCCCCAGTTAATACTCCTCCCTATTTGCTGCGATTTATACTCCAATTTCTATTTCGGAGCTTTGTCCCTTCGTTTCCTCTTCTTGCGATTGGGCATCTCTTGTAATGGTTCAGAATTCGTAGATATAAGTGTCAGAATGAACATTGTTAATGTCCTAAGAAAGAAATGGTAATAGCACAATTTGACTTGTCAAATTACCAGAATTCAAGGAAAGATAGGACTATCAAGAAAAATATTTTCTTGATATGTTTATAGATTAGACAGCATGTAAGAGTCGTGTAACATGGCACATGATGACGGTACTGAGAATCATCACGTTTCATTAGAAACTCAGCATGACTTACTGTAATATAATCACGTTGATCAAGTGTCATTATGTTATACTAACTAATGCATCAGTTTCCAACACTACTTCAATAACATTCGTATTTTAAGTTTGAAAGTTTACAGAATATAGAAACTAACAGTTTCTATATGATGTAACACTGATAGCACGAAGAGATAAATGATTTCAGATAAGATTAGTTATAAAAAAATATATTCAGAATATCGAGGATATTTATAATGAAAGATACGATGATATCTTGGAATTTCTAATATCGAAGGATGGTGAAGAAAAATTTGTCCGCAAGAGTTTGGAGTCAGAAGCAAGGTATTCGCTAAAGATTTCATCAGAAACAGAATCACCTGGATTCTTTATGTACAAGTTTAGTCCTTGTGATTTGTTCAAAGTCTCCTTCATGGTTAGCTCAATCTGTTTTTCAGTACTAAATTTTCTATCGAGCGTTCCTAACACTCCTTTCTTTATCATCAAACTTTTGTCCATCTAGGCCATCTACAATTTTTTTGTTTCCTCTGCACTTAATGCTACGATATCTGAATCATTGGTTATCAATCCGAGGTGGTTTCAGGAGAGTTTTGTTTTAGATGATTAAACGCTGATTTATGGTAATTGGTATGGCAATTCTCGTTACAAGGTGCGGATGAGTTCATGATAAGTCTTCAATAGATAAATATAGTGATTTGTCAGAGAGATTTAAGCCAAGGAGCAACCAGGTTGTGGGTACATGTGCTGGTGATGTGGTGGAATATAAAAGGTTCCCCGGTAACGATAAAAGAGCACACATATATATCAAGGTTATAATAAGGTTGTTTCGAACGAAAAGTCGAAGTTGACTTGCTGGAGCTGTGACAAAATTTGCTACTTTGAAAGGAATTTTCAAGTTATTTTGGGTAATAATAACACTAAGGAATTAGCACAATTACGTGTTAAACGTTTACTCAGTTTTCGAGAGTTTTTCAAGTGCATAACTATATGCATGAATTTTTCCTTCCGTAGATGAAGTGCGGTTGGTTCATCCTCTCGATTGAGGTGTTTTCAAGAATCATAAAAGGTTTGAACGCAGGTTGTAATTGTCAAGATACAAATGAGGTTTAAGATGAAATCAAGTGGCAAACTTGAAGAATTGTTTAATTTCATATGTTATAATCAATATTTTAATTCATTTTTAATTGTCCAATCTTATTAGTCCACAGTTTATAGTCCACAATTAACAGTCCAATAATTCATATATTGTTTAATATATAATATTCGAATTAATTAATACGTATCGTGACCCGTATTCGTCTCAGACTCGATCACAACTCAAAGTATATATATTATTATAGAATCAACCTCAACCCTGTATAGAGAACTCGATCATTACTGCATATAGAGTGTCTATGGTGATTCCAAATAATATATATAGATGCGTCGATATGATATGTCAAAACCTTGTATACGTGTCCCGATATTTAAAGTGCGTAAAATAAATAACAGAAATTAAATGACGATAAATAAAATTGCTAGAATATAAATTGCGATAAATAAACTGCGATAAATAAATTGCGATAATTAAATTGCGATAAATAAATTGCGATAAAATAAAATGTAATACGGAATAAACAGTTAGCTAGGAACAGTTAGCTAGGATCTTGTTAGCGTGGATTCTTAACAAAATTTTATATTGTTAATTAGTCTGTTTCTAATCAATTTTTATTGTGTCCATTATTTCTTCATTATGCCACTTGTTGGATTCTGATAGCTCAAAATCCAAATATGAAATTGAATGAAAATGGTTATTCTGTGGTGAATCAGATTCGTATATCTGTGGATGTAAGTAGGATGGTGATTGACCGTTGAATCAGGTTCGAAGAATGTACCGTGTAACTTATTAATGTGAAATCTAAATATTCCTCGGGTATTACCTACCCGTTAAAATATTTTCATCATTAACAGTTTGTACGAAAGAATTTTTAACTACAATCTTTATGAAAACATATATACATATATATTTTCTTCAGATGTAATCATGGATTTAATGAGTCAATATGATATTAAACTCATTTGATTTTCGGTTTGAGCTAGAATAAATAATCTCTAAGACTTTAGAGATTACATAATTGCCATGAAGAATGAAGATAATTGATGTAGATCGATACGTAGAACGGTGATTATACTCGAGGTACAGAAGGAGATGTTGAGGCATGGATTGTTGATGGTACTGGTGCTATTATTGATGGTACAGTTGGTGCCGGTGATGTTGCTGAAGCTGATACGTTTTGCACCATATTTTTCAAATTGATTACTCGAGCACGAAGTTCGTTGACTTCTTCTATTATTCCGGGATGATTGTCGGTCGGAACGAGCAGATGAATAAGTTTTAGAATTATGGATAGAATATAATCGTGTCGAGCTACTCTGGAAATGAGAGAGAAAATGGTGTCTCGAATAGGTTCGCCGGTAATTGTTTCAGGTTCTTCGCCAAGAGGTGAATTCGGTTGATGGAAAGGATCGCCTTCTTCGTGTCTCCATTGATTTAATAGACTACGAACCCATCAGATGAATTGGGGATGGCTGATTGGTTGTTTTCATTCTAGTGACACAGCTTTCGGAGTTTAGGTGAAACTCGATGTCGGAATAGCTGTCGGAATAACTATAAGAATAGCTATCGGAATCTGAAGGACTCGAACTGGTTGAGGGATTCATCTCGTACGATCAGACGAAGGATTTTTCGATAAGAAATAGATTATAGGATGTAGATTAGTACCCTGCAATACATAATTTACATATGCATATATAATACTAAAATCCTATAAGTTACGGAGGAATCTACGGAAGCTGTCAGGCAAAGGTAACAATAACATATATGCTAAGATATGAATTAGCAGATACGCAAAGATACGAATTTTTGTCTATACACTATTTATGCAATCAATACAGTAAGATGTGTCTAGACTAAGAATGATAAGCAGATGATTTCTGACTAGAAATGATAAGCAAAACTTTTGACATGCATACACGGTCGAAGTCCAGACTCACTAATGCATCCTAACGACTATCAGTTAGACACACTAATGCAAGACCCGGTTCGCTAAGACCACCGCTCTGATACCAACTGTCATACCCCGTCCTAATCCATCCGGGCTAAGTCCATATCGATTATAAACGATTCACAATAGTTGATTACATCGCGAGGTACTTGACCTCTATATGATACATTTTACAAACATTGCATTCGTTTTTAAAAGACAACCTTTCTTTTCATCGAAAGTTGACATTATGCATACCACTTCATAATATATCTAACTATAATTGACTTAATATTAATCTTGATGAACTCAACGACTCGAATGCAACGTCTTTTGAAATATGTCATGAATGACTCCAAGTAATATCTCTAATACGAGCAAATGCACAGCGGAAGATTTCTTTCGTACCTGAGGATAAACATGCTTTAAAGTGTCAACCAAAAGGTTGGTGAGTTCATTAGTTTAACATAAATAATCATTTCATAATTTTAATAGACCACAAGATTTCATATTTCTATTTCTCATAAACATACGTCCCATGCATAGAGACAAAAATATCATTCATATGGATTGAACACCTGGTAACCGACATTCACAATTGCATATAAGAATATCCCCATCATTTCGGGATCCTCCTGCGGACATGATATAAAATTTCGAAGTACTAAAGCATCCGGTAATTTGGATGGGGCTTGTTGGGCCCGATAGATCTATCTTTAGAGTTCGCGTCAATTAGGGTGTCTGTTCCTTAATTCTTAGATTACCAGACTTAATAAAAAGGGGCATATTCAATTTCGATCATTCAACCATATAATGTAGTTTTGATTACTTGTGTCTATTTTGTAAAAACATTTATAAAAATTGTGCATGTATTCTCAGCCAAAAAATATAAAGGGTAAAAAGGTAAATGAAACTCACCTAATGTATTTTGTAGTAAAAATACATATGACTATATTGAACAATTGAACAATGCAGGGTTGGCCTCGGATTCACGAACCTATATCATTTGATTATTCATTAATACATATATAATCATAATCGAATATATATATTATTATTAGTGAATTAATTTTTATATTGATAAATTATATGTTATTTTATATATATTTAAATAAACAACAATTTTTAATATTGTTAAGTTTTATATTATATATCTTTTTATTTAAGAAATCTTTTGTCTACATAATATAGTTATAATAATAGTAGAATAAGTATACTGATAAAATAATAATTTTCTTAATAATAATGTTAATAGTATTTATAATAGTTTATATATATATATATATATATATATATATAATACATATTCAAAGCAATGATACTTTTTAGTAATGATTATATTAATTTTTAATAATAACAATACTCGTTAATGATAATCATTTTAATAAAGGTGATACTATTAATAATAATACTTATGCCAATATTAATAATTCTAATAATTATAGAAAATGATACTAATACTAATAATATACTTATGTTAATAATAATAGTTATAATATTTATAAAATGATAATAATAATAATCATAATCATACTAATGATAATAATACTTAAAATGATAATTTTTGGTAATGTTATTAATAATACATACAATATTAATATGATAAAGTTAATAACAATATTAGTAACGATAATAACAAAAATACATAAGGACATTACAAAGTAATAATATTATCAATGATGATAATATTTATAAGATTATTAATAATAATACTAAAAATATAATACTAGTAATAACGCTAATGATAGTAATAACTATATTAATGATATTCATAATATTACTAATACCTAATAATAATAATAATTGATAATTGATATTTATTACATATATTAGTAGTATTCTTAACAATAATAATTACAATACCCATAACAATTATATATAACCTATATTTCTGTTTTCTAATTTACTCATCTCCTTCTTCCCTAAATCCCACGACCAAATTCAATCTATAACCAATCAATTGGTTTACCAGCTATTTTTATCAATTCGTATCCAACACAGAAATACTCAACTGAAATTAATTGGATTAACAATCAACAAAAAAAAATATAAATAAATAAAAATGCTGCTGTCGCAGCTTTTAGATAAAAAAAATGTTCTTCGATTTTTATTGAGTTTTAGGAAATTGTTATAACACGAATTTGTTTGCAAATTGCTTATAGAAACTAACGGAATCTTCAATTGGACTTGAATCATCAAAACGAGTTCGAATTTCCTCAAGAACAATTTGTTTGACTTTTATTTCAAAAACCTTTGACTCCGAAATTCTAACTCGATATAAAAAATTGGGATTTGAGGTTTTACAGGAAGTTTACATATATGATTCCTAACACAACTGTGTTATTAGATTTTTTAGTTTGATCCGAAAATCGATTATAGATAAAATGGGTTTACGAAGAAGAAAAAAAAAATATCAGAGAGTTATTGAATGTGGTTTTTCTTTCACAATTGCAGTAGTTTAATATCTATATTGAATCTGAATAAACGAGTAATACACTGGTAAATCACGGGTTTTTGTATTGTGGTGTAACAAAGTCGACACACTCACATGTAGAACAGAAATATGAAAAATATATATATATAACTGATTGTGATATCTATATATCGTCTACTATCTGTTTTGATTTGCAATTTATTTGAATATTATTTAATTATATCTATATTTATATATTTAGTCCTAATATTTGTGTATATCTTTATTTATCTTTAATAACTAAACTTTTTAATTAATACATATAACAATAATAATAATATTCCTAATATCATAACTATTAATAATAAAATTTATGGTAATCTAATGATAATAATAATAATATTATTTTTAATAATAATGATAACCATAACTATAGAATTTATAACAATAATATTATTTATATTTATAATAATACTAATATTATTAATGATAATAATAATATTAATAATAATACTATAATAATTTATACAACAAATTTCATGTCTATATGTTATATATTGAAAATAATATTATTAATATTACTGATTTTAATATTAGTATTAGTATTGATAATACTTATGAAAGTAATAATAATATCCTTAGTATAACAACTATGTTTTTAATTTGTAATTAACTTTAATATATTAATATTTTGTAATATTTAATTTTTATATATAATAACTTATTTTATCTCAATGTTTAAATTTATATTCTTATAATTTCAAATTATTATCAATACTTATATTTATACATATTTATTTACAAATAATTGTTCGTAAATCGTCGGGCATGGTCGAAGGTCAAATGTATACATGAACGCAGCTCAAAGGATTTTGAGAGTTTAACATTACAGACTTCGCTTATCATGTCGAGCTTATATAAAGATTTAGTTTAAAATTAGTCGGAAATTCCCGGGTCATCATACTTTTATACTTGTATCTTGCATGAAACTTGACAACGTGACTCATATGCTATATATTCGAGTCGTAACGAGCCATATGACTAATTGAACACATTTCGCCCGACCTTGTGTCGTAACCGGTTAATTGATACAACTTACTTGTTTAGGTCAAGACTAAACAACTTTCATGCACACGTTTACTTTTTGAAGTACTTTTATACTCGTGCACCCGATGTGAGATCATAGTCCCATCTTTTCAATAACTTTTATACTTTTAAATCATGGGATGAGAAACATATACAGTTTTATACTACATACTTTATACTTTGAACACAAGTACGAAAACAAACATTCCACGTGCGAGTTAGAACAAAAAGCCTCAATTCAATTATCATTAGTTACACTTGCAGGGTGTAAACGTGAACTTATATTATGTGATCACATGGGCTTGACGAGCCTCATTCGGACGGTTCGCTACCGTTAGCGGATGAAATATATTTTCGAGTATAGTGTATGTTCTAACACTACGTAGCAGGGTACAAAATAGTTAAGTTTGATAATTGGGTGCTCGCGATACAAACAACAACTTTTGGGAATGCAAACGATTTGGATAATCAACTATACAAAATCTTGTGGTTCAAAAACAATGTTTACAAACACCTATGATTTCACCAACGTTTTTCGTTGATAGTTTTCTATATGTTTCTCAGGTTCATGATTGGCTATTTGATACATGCTTCCGCGTACACTCATACTTGCTTGGGGTCAAGCATACATGCATACACTTTGATTACTTGCTTGTAGTCAAGCATGAAATGACCCGTCCTAATCCATCTGGACAAAGTCACCAACAACTGGTTCCATTGCGATGATCGACTCCAAATACTGTCTTTAAAATGAGCAAATGCACAGCGAAAATGTTTCTTTCATACCTGAGAATAAACATGCTTTAAAGTGTCAACCAAAAGGTTGGTGAGTTCATTAGTTTATCATAAATAATCATTTCATAATTTTAATAGACCACAAGATTTCATACTTCCATTTCTCATAATCATATGTCCCATGCATAGAGACAAAAATATCATTCATATGGATTGAACACCTGGTAACCGACATTCACAATATGCATATAAGAATATCCCCATCATTCCGGGATCCTCCTTCGGACATGATATAAATTTCGAAGTACTAAAGCATCCGGTACTTTGGATGGGGCTTGTTGGGCCCGATAGATCTATCTTTAGAGTTCGCGTCAATTAGGGTGTCTGTTCCCTAATTCTTAAATTACCAGACTTAATACAAAGGGGCATATTCGATTTCGATCATTCAACCATATAATGTAGTTTTGATTACTTGTGTCTATTTCGTAAAAACATTTATAAAAATTGCGCATGTATTCTCAGCCCAAAAATATAAAGGGTAAAAAGGTAAATGAAACTCACAATACTGTATTTTGTAGTAAAAATACATATGACGATATTGAACAATGCAGGGTTGGCCTCGGATTCACGAACCTATATATAATTATGTATATTAACACATGTAATGGTAATCGAACAAATCTATATATATTTAGTTATGTATTAAGATTAATATTTATATATAACTTTATTAATACTTATAATATACTATATTGCTTATTTGATATATGATTTAATTAACGTTATATCAATGTAAATAATATTATATTAGTTAAACCATAATATTATGTAATATTAGTATTAATAAATATATTTTTATAATAATATCTTCTGTTCGCAAAAATAATAATTATAATAATACTAAGTTAAAGATAACAACAATAATGATAGTAATAATAATAAAAATGTTACTTTTTAATGAGGATTATTTTAATAAAGAAAATGATAGTTTTTTTTATAACAAAATAATAATTTTAGTAGGAACGACACTTTTAATAATAATAGTAGTTTTTAATAAAAAGATAAGTTTAATAATAATTATAATGAAAATAATAATTTTTGATAATAATATTTAACACTTAATAATAATAATAATAATAATAATAATAATAATAATAATAATAATAATAATAATAATAATAATAATAATAATAATAATAATAATAATAATAATAATAATAATAATAATAATAGAAATGAAGGTGTATACCCTTTAAAAGACTACCTAAAAAGAATTGCTCAAGACGAGACTCGAACCCGTAATCTCTCGCTCCCCCATTATCACCCTTAACCATCAATCCGATACTATTTTCTTGAATTAACCTGCTCCTAAATCACACTTAAACTGATTTACTTTCATTTCAGACCAGCAGCAAATAAATCGGCCCAACAGACAATTCCTCAAGCCCAACATCAGTTTCTATTATAATTAAAAAAATTTGTAGTGGCCTGGGTTCGAACTCAGGACCTCTCGTTCCCTACCAACTCCCTAAACCATTCTACCATTCGTGGTTTTCTGAGATCATACGAAATTTAATTTACTTAACCCTTCTATTGTCTGTTTCCATTTCTTCTCCTTATTTACAAAACTCAGAACTATTCCTCAACATCAAAAATCATCAGAACTATTCCTCAACATCAAAAATCATCATCTTATTAAACTACTTATCATCATGGATATTCATCTCCCATCATTATATTATCGCTGCTCATCATCATAACATAATACACAACCATTATTATCATCATAATATTCGTGATCCTCACAATCACTCTTCGTAATTCATCATCATCTTCATCAATCATTTCGTCATTGTAGCAGCAGAATGATCACAGCAATATCATCGACATCATTTGACATCATAACCCACCATCGTTTTTTTTTTTTTTTTTTTTTCGAATGGCGGTCATCATCTTCACCGTACTCCAACATCATCATAGTCATCACACCATCTTCTTTAACATCCTTATACCGCGGTTAACAACATCACGATATCATCATCATCGTTATTATGTTATCTAAATTTTTTCTTTTATCATCGTTATCATAGTTGCCGTTCATCATCATGACGTCACGTTATCATCATTATATCTTCACGAATTATCACGTTTGATAACAACCATTTATCATCTTCTACGCTTGCAATAAGAATCGAAACATGGAATGAAAGAAGAAAAATATATATATATATATATATATATATATATATATATATATATATATATATATATATATATATATATATATATATATATATATATATATATATATATATATATATAATAACATGATCGTCGCTAGCTGCAGTCGAAAAAAAAAATATATCAAAACAAAAGTGCAGAAGCTCGACGGAGATGGTGATCATTCATGATATGAGCAGAAAATAAAAGCAAGTGGGTGTTGTACGAAAAACGATTTTCGCAGCAACTCCAAATGGGTTTGTGTTTTGGTGTTAAAAAAAAAAATGGGTGACGGTGGTCATGATGAAAGGTGGTTATCATGGTGACTGTGGTGGATGGTAGTTCTCCGGTTGTTGTGGGTGGTGGTGGAGCTCGATGATTGTACATGGTGATGGTTGTAGGAGGTGGTGCAAGGTGGTGGTGTACTACGGTGGTGGTGGAGGTAACGGAGGTTGTAGGGTTTATGGTGATTGATGGTGGTGGAAGTGGTGGGTGAAGGGAGGTTGAAGATATGGGTGAAGTGGGTGTGTCCTCTGCATCTCTATAACTCTATATGTACATATAATCATAGTAGTAATATAAATGGATAATAATAATAATTAATAATAATAATAATAAGTAATATAATAATACTTCAATCATGGAATGAAACACAACTTGGTCGATGAATTCAAACTCACGGGCTAACTTACTGTTAGTCTAGTCAAAAGTTTATTTACAGCTGTTATTTCGTACTACATTGTTAATTGGTAGCGGGTAAAAGTCTTCCCAAAAATCCCAAAATTTTATATTAATCATCTTTATTTATTTCAGTCATTTTAGTATAAAATTTGATCATTAACTATTAAATAAAATTACATTAATTATTCACTCCCAACCCCCAAGTAAAAAAAATATAAAAATAAAAACTTTTAAAATTTTAACAAATAGTTCCTAACTATATTTTTAATAAGCCTAAAATTTATAGAACTGATTTTTGAATCACTGTTTATTTTAAAATAATATAAGTTCCTTTTTAATTCGTTTACTATCAATTGAATGACAAATGAGCGTTTCCGTCGTTTACTAAATAACTTCGAAATTACTTATATATATATAGCATACCTTATATATTCACTTTTATAATAAATTTTAATATATCTTATATTAATTTACATATTTATTTATAACAAATTGTATATTGCATATAATAGTTTATTAATATTCTTATGCATAATTATTTATATTTACTTATTTATATATATTTATTTATTTATAATTAACGATTCGTGAATCGTCAGAAATGGTCAAAGGTCAATTTAATATATGAAACAGTTCAAACTTTTTGAGGCTTAACATTAGAGACTTTGCTTATCATGTCGAAATCATATAAAGATTAAGCTTAAATTTGGTCGAAAATCTCCGGGTCATCACAGTACCTACCCGTTAAAGAAATTTCGTCCCGAAATTTGAGTGTGGTTGTCATGGTTAACAATAAGAATGTCTTCATGATAAATATGAGTTGATAAAATAAAATTTTATTACCATAGAGTAATGTGGATAATATGATTCGATTACTCGAAGCGGGTGAGTGAGGTTATCACAAAAGAGTGAAATGAGAAAGACAAGTTTCATCATAACTTTTGACTAGTCATGGTTGAATTCCGGAATTCAAGGGATTTAAAGTAAATCTTCGAAATCTAAAAGATTTACTTCTTCGGCGAATAAGAAAATTATGATTCTCTAATTAAATGCGGAGATCTGCCTTAATTTCTCTATCAATTATTTCACTATAAATTAACTTCTTCCGTTCCATTATTTTTTATCATTCCTATACTCAATTCCTAAATTCAAAAGATTATGAAAATGCTTAATCCAGTTCTAATCCTTGATATTTTCCTAATTATTATTTCTGTCATTCTTCTTTTCAATTTTCACCAGAAGAATCTGTTTACTTCTATTATTACCTTGGGATGATGCTATTCTTAATTATACCTTGTCTTTATATTGCTATTCGTATTAATATCTACGGTTTGCAATCTCCATGTTGTTATGGGGCTTTATATTTTCTCTTATATTTCGGTGTTCCTGCTTATGTCTCCTATAATTATTGTCATCCATAGTTACTGCGCTCTCTTATCTGCTGCGATTTATACCCCCTTTCTATTTCGGAGCTTCATGCTTTTGTTTACTTTTCGCAAGTAACAGTCCAGAATTCATAGGTATGGAGTTTCGAATAAACATAATGTTCTAAATAAGGAAGAATGTATTAGCACGACTTGGTTTGTCAAATTACCAGAATCACTGAGAATAGAACTATCGAGAATATATTTTCTTGATATGTTCATAAGTTAAGCAGAATGAAAGAGTTATGTAACCTGGCACATGATGATGTTATGATCTGTGAATCATCACATTCCATTGGAAACTCAGCATGACTTACTGTAATATAATCACATTGATCAGGTGTCATTATATTATACTAACTCATGCATCAGTTCCCAACATTACTTCAATAACATTCATATTTTAAGCTCGAAAGTTTACAGAATATAGAAACTAACAGTTTCTATATGATGTAATACTGATAGTACGAAGAGATTAATGATTTCAGATAAGAATAGTTATAAAAATATCTCCAGAAATATGGAGGATATTTATAATGAAAGATACAATAATATCTCGGAATATCTAAGATCGGAGGATGATAGAAACTATTGTCTGCAAGGGTTTAGAGTAAGGAGCAAGATATTCACTAAAGACTTTAGCAGACATTGAATCATTTGGATTCTTTGAAGTCAAACTTATTCTTTGTGATTTGTCCACGGCTTTCTTCATAGTTTTGCATAATCTGCTTTTCGGTACTAAATTTTCTATTGAATGTTTCCAATATAATGATACACAGGAAGCACGAGGAGGTATATAATTTCGGACGAGAATATTTATGAAAATATCCTCAGAAATATCGAAGATATTGAGGATGATATTTTGGAAATTTCTAAGTTCGATGGTTGATGGCGAAAGATTTTCTACAAGATTTTAACATGACTTCGGAGCAAGATATTCTCTAATGATTTCAACGGATCCAGAATTACCTGGATTCTTTGAATATAGGGTATGGTTCTTGTATTTGTCCTTGGTCCCCTTCATGGTTAGCTCAATCCGTTTTTCAGTTCCAACTTTTCTGAGCTTTTCCAACATACTATTCTTTATTATTAAACTTCCGATGATTAAGGTCGTTTACGGTTGTCTATAGTTTCTGCTGCTTCATTCAGCTTTTTCAACATTCAGAGTATTGTTTTGTAGACTGAGTGCTTTTCAGAATTTCGGAATGAAAGATCATAATTCTAAGAGATAAATGTTATACATATAACTGTTGACGTAGATATGCTGTGAGTTTTCAAAATACTGGTTGCCGATTCTCGGTAGTTGATATGGCTAATATTGTTACAGGGTATAGATGAATACACGATGGGGTCTCAATGAATATAATGATTTTTCAGAAAATCCAAATTCGTTGAAGTTGCTGGTAAGTTTGCTGTTAATGTGGTGGAATATAAACGGTTCTCCGGTAACGATGACGAAAGGCAGACTTATATATCAAAGTTATAATAAGTTTAATCCGAATGAAAATCAAAGTTGATTTGCTGAAGCTGTGACAAAATTGGCTATTTTAGAAAGGAATTGTAAAGTTATTTTTGGTAATAGTAACGCCAAAGGAGCTAGCATATATACGTGTTAAACGTTTACTCAGGTTCCGAAAGTTTTTCAGGTGCATAATTATATGCATTGATCTTTTCTTCCGTAGATGAAGTGCGGTTGATTTATCCTCTCGATTGAGGTGTTTTCAAGAATCATGAAAGATTTGAACGCAGATTGTAATCGTCAAGATACAAATGAAGCTTAGGATGAAATCAAGTGGCAAACTTGAAGAAATATTTAGTTTCATATGTTATAATCAATATTTTAATTCATTTTAATTGTCCAATAATATTAGACCACAGTCGATAGTCCACAGTTAGCAATTCAATAATTCATATATAGTTTAATATATAATATTCGAATTAATTAATACGTAACGTGACCCGTATTCATCTCAGACTCGATCACAACTCAAAGTATATATATTATTATAGAATCAACCTCAACCCTGTATAGAGAACTCGATCATTACTGCATATAGAGTGTCTATGGTGATTCCAAATAATATATATAGATGCGTCGATATGATATGTCAAAACCTTGTATACATGTCCCGATATTTAAAGTGCGTAAAATAAATAACAGAAATTAAATGACGATAAATAAAGTGCGTAAAGTAAATAACAGAAATTAAATGACGATAAATAAAATTGCGAGAATGTAAATTGCGATAAATAAACTGTGATAAATAAATTGCGATAATTAAATGGTAATACGGAATTAACAGTTAGCTAGGAACAGTTAGTTAGGATTTTATCAGCGTGGATTCTTAATAGAATTTCATATTGTTAATTAATCTGTTTTTAATCAATTTTTTTTTTATTGTGTCCATTATTTCTTCATTATGCCACTTGTTGGATTCTGATAGGTCAAAATCCAAATATGAAATTGAATGAAAATGGTTATTCTGTGATGAACGGATTCGTATAGCTGCGGTTGCAAGTAGGATAGTAAATGACTGTTGAATCAGGTTCGAAGAATATACAGTGTAACTTATTAATGCGAAGTCTAAATATTCCTCGGGTATTACCTACCCGTTAAAATATTTTCACCATTAACAGTTTGTACAAGAGAATTTTTAATTACAAACTTTATGAAAACATATATACATATATATTTTCTTCAGATGTATTCATGGATTCAATGAGTTAATATGATATTAAACTCATTTGCTTTTCGGTTGGAACTAGAATAAATAATCTCTAAAACTTTAGAGATTACAAAATCGCCGTGAAGAACGAAGATAATAGATGTACGACGATACGTAGAACAATGATTAAGTTCGAGGTATAGATTGTGATGTTGAGGCGTGTGTTGTTGTGGTTTATGTTGTTGCTGGTGGTACTGTTGATGATGTTGATGTTGCTGAAGCTGGTACGTTTTGCACCATATTTTCCAAGGCTACAACTCGGGCGCGAAACTCGTTGACTTTTATTACTCTGGGATGATTGTCGGTAGGAACGAGCGAATGAATAAGGTTTAGAATTATGGATAGAATATAATCATGATGAGCTACCCTGGAAAATGAGAGAGAAATTAGTGTTTCAAATAGGTTCGCCGGTAAGTGCTTCAGGTTCATCGCCAAGAGGTGATTTCGGTTGATGGAAAGGATTACCTTCTTCTTGTCTCCATTGATTAAGTCGACTACGAACTCATCAGATAAATTGAGGATGAATGATTGGTTGATTCATTCTAGTGACGCATGCTTTCGGAGCTCAGGTGAACATCCATGTCGGAATAACTGTCGGAATAACTATCGGAATAGTTATCGGAATCTGAGGGACTCGAACTGGTTGAGGGATTCATCTCGTATGATCAGATGAAGGATTTTCGAAAAGAAATAGATTATAGGATGTAGATTAGTATCCTGCAATACATAATTTACATATGCATATAAAATACTAAAATCTCATAAATTACGGAGGACTCTACGGAATCTGTCAGGCAAAGTCTACAGTAACAGATACGCTAAGATATGAATTTTGTCTATACACGATTCATGCAATCAATACAGTAAGATGTGTCTAGACTAAGAATAATAGGCATAAAATTTTTGACACGAAATGATAAGCAAAACTTTTGACATGCAGACAAGGTCAAAGTCCGGACTCACTAATGCATCTAAACAACTATCAGTTAGACACACTAATGCAAGACCTGGTTCGCTAAGACCACCGCTCTGATACCAAATGAAATGACCCGTCCTAATCCATCTGGACAAAGTCACCAACAACTGGTTCCATTGCGATGATCGACTCCAAATACTGTCTTTAAAATGAGCAAATGCACAGCGAAAATGTTTCTTTCATACCTGAGAATAAACATGCTTTAAAGTGTCAACCAAAAGGTTGGTGAGTTCATTAGTTTATCATAAATAATCATTTCATAATTTTAATAGACCACAAGATTTCATACTTCCATTTCTCATAATCATATGTCCCATGCATAGAGACAAAAATATCATTCATATGGATTGAACACCTGGTAACCGACATTCACAATATGCATATAAGAATATCCCCATCATTCCGGAATCCTCCTTCGGACATGATATAAATTTCGAAGTACTAAAGCATCCGGTACTTTGGATGGGGCTTGTTGGGCCCGATAGATCTATCTTTAGAGTTCGCGTCAATTAGGGTGTCTGTTCCCTAATTCTTAAATTACCATACTTAATACAAAGGGGCATATTCGATTTCGATCATTCAACCATATAATGTAGTTTTGATTACTTGTGTCTATTTCGTAAAAACATTTATAAAAATTGCGCATGTATTCTCAGCCCAAAAATATAAAGGGTAAAAAGGTAAATGAAACTCACAATACTGTATTTTGTAGTAAAAATACATATGACGATATTGAACAATGCAGGGTTGGCCTCGGATTCACGAACCTATATATAATTATGTATATTAACACATGTAATGGTAATCGAACAAATCTATATATATTTAGTTATGTATTAAGATTAATATTTATATATAACTTTATTAATACTTATAATATACTATATTGCTTATTTGATATATGATTTAATTAACGTTATATCAATGTAAATAATATTATATTAGTTAAACCATAATATTATGTAATATTAGTATTAATAAATATATTTTTATAATAATATCTTCTGTTCGCAAAAATAATAATTATAATAATACTAAGTTAAAGATAACAACAATAATGATAGTAATAATAATAAAAATGTTACTTTTTAATGAGGATTATTTTAATAAAGAAAATGATAGTTTTTTTTTATAACAAAATAATAATTTTAGTAGGAACGACACTTTTAATAATAATAGTAGTTTTTAATAAAAAGATAAGTTTAATAATAATTATAATGAAAATAATAATTTTTGATAATAATATTTAACACTTAATAATAATAATAATAATAATAATAATAATAATAATAATAATAATAATAATAATAATAATAATAATAGAAATGAAGGTGTATACCCTTTAAAAGACTACCTAAAAAAAATTGCTCAAGACGAGACTCGAACCCGTAATCTCTCGCTCCCCCATTATCACCCTTAACACTCCCTAAACCATTCTACCATTCGTGGTTTTCTGAGATCATACGAAATTTAATTTACTTAACCCTTCTATTGTCTGTTTCCATTTCTTCTCCTTATTTACAAAACTCAGAACTATTCCTCAACATCAAAAATCATCAGAACTATTCCTCAACATCAAAAATCATCATCTTATTAAACTACTTATCATCATGGATATTCATCTCCCATCATTATATTATCGCTGCTCATCATCATAACATAATACACAACCATTATTATCATCATAATATTCGTGATCCTCACAATCACTCTTCGTAATTCATCATCATCTTCATCAATCATTTCGTCATTGTAGCAGCAGAACGATCACAGCAATATCATCGACATCATTTGACATCATAACCCACCATCGTTTTTTTTTTTTTTTCGAATGGCGGTCATCATCTTCACCGTACTCCAACATCATCATAGTCATCACACCATCTTCTTTAACATCCTTATACCGCGGTTAACAACATCACGATATCATCATCATCGTTATTATGTTATCTAAATTTTTTCTTTTATCATCGTTATCATAGTTGCCGTTCATCATCATGACGTCACGTTATCATCATCATATCTTCACGAATTATCACGTTTGATAACAACCATTTATCATCTTCTACGCTTGCAATAAGAATCGAAACATGGAATGAAAGAAGAAAATATATATATATATATATATATATATATATATATATATATATATATATATATATATATAATAACATGATCGTCGCTAGCTGCAGTCGAAAAAAAAAATATATCAAAACAAAAGTGCAGAAGCTCGACGGAGATGGTGATCATTCATGATATGAGCAGAAAATAAAAGCAAGTGGGTGTTGTACGAAAAACGATTTTCGCAGCAACTCCAAATGGGTTTGTGTTTTGGTGTTAAAAAAAAAAATGGGTGACGGTGGTCATGATGAAAGGTGGTTATCATGGTGACTGTGGTGGATGGTAGTTCTCCGGTTGTTGTGGGTGGTGGTGGAGCTCGATGATTGTACATGGTGATGGTTGTAGGAGGTGGTGCAAGGTGGTGGTGTACTACGGTGGTGGTGGAGGTAACGGAGGTTGTAGGGTTTATGGTGATTGATGGTGGTGGAAGTGGTGGGTGAAGGGAGGTTGAAGATATGGGTGAAGTGGGTGTGTCCTCTGCATCTCTATAACTCTATATGTACATATAATCATAGTAGTAATATAAATGGATAATAATAATAATTAATAATAATAATAATAAGTAATATAATAATACTTCAATCATGGAATGAAACACAACTTGGTCGATGAATTCAAACTCACGGGCTAACTTACTGTTAGTCTAGTCAAAAGTTTATTTACAGCTGTTATTTCGTACTACATTGTTAATTGGTAGCGGGTAAAAATCTTCCCAAAAATCCCAAAATTTTATATTAATCATCTTTATTTATTTCAGTCATTTTAGTATAAAATTTGATCATTAACTATTAAATAAAATTACATTAATTATTCACTCCCAACCCCCAAGTAAAAAAATATAAAAATAAAAACTTTTAAAATTTTAACAAATAGTTCCTAACTATATTTTTAATAAGCCTAAAATTTATAGAACTGATTTTTGAATCACTGTTTATTTTAAAATAATATAAGTTCCTTTTTAATTCGTTTACTATCAATTGAATGACAAATGAGCGTTTCCGTCGTTTACTAAATAACTTCGAAATTACTTATATATATATATAGCATACCTTATATATTCACTTTTATAATAAATTTTAATATATCTTATATTAATTTACATATTTATTTATAACAAATTGTATATTGCATATAATAGTTTATTAATATTCTTATGCATAATTATTTATATTTACTTATTTATATATATTTATTTATTTATAATTAACGATTCGTGAATCGTCAGAAATGGTCAAAGGTCAATTTAATATATGAAACAGTTCAAACTTTTTGAGGCTTAACATTAGAGACTTTGCTTATCATGTCGAAATCATATAAAGATTAAGCTTAAATTTGGTCGAAAATCTCCGGGTCATCACAAAGCATACATGCATACGCTAGTGATAGCACCTTTGGATTCAAACAAATGTTTACGTACATATTTACGCTATTTATAGCAACCGTGATTTTAAACTAATTGTGTCGCAAGTTTTTTCATTTATACTTTATAACTTTTGTAAACTTAAACTTGTTGTCGAACCGTTTGGTAAACTAAACTTTGTAAGTCTTGTACGTTTCAAATGAATGCGACACAATTTTGGTCAAACGCGTCTCATATAGGGACTATGACCACGTAACGGGACCTAAGTTAACGGCGCCGTCAATGACGATTTTGTCGGGTCGCTACACTTTGTTTAGCTCTTTTCTTTTCCGAGAAAAGGGCTCGTTTATATAGTTCTCGTTTTTTGGCCAAAAAAAAATAAAGTATAAATATATAAAAAAAACAACTTTTTCGAGTATTGACTTAATTGGTTTCTTAGGGTTATCGACTTAATTGATTTTTCAAATTTTAGTTAGGCTTTGTTTAGTTATGCTCGCGATTTTTCATTCTTTGGATGAACTTCCTTTTATTATATAATAGTTTTTTTGTTTTTGACTGAAAACAAGAATATAAGAAACAACTTAATACGAGTAACAAATACAGTAATAACTACTTAAAAAAATATAAATATATTTTTGTTGCTCACCAAAACATTAATAAACAAATAAAAAGAGGTTTGGAGGGTTGGAGAATTGGACACTCAACAAAAAAAAAAAAGGAATTGCTGCCCACTTCAACCTACTTGCTTCCAACCAACGAATCAGCAACGGCTGCATACATAGATATGAACTCTAGTTAATTACCAAATTACCCCTCGATCTCCTTCTGCACTTCCGGTCCATATGGCTATTAGTATTATATTTTTATTAATTAATTAAATTAATATTCATTAATTGGTCAACAATCTAATATGATGCCTATTTTACTTTCTTTTTTTTCCTTTAGTTTCTCATGAAGAGTCACCGGTGCTTTTCATCATCATCATGGTCGGGGCGGCGCGTGTCCAGGCAATAACAATTACGTTACAGTGGGGTCCACTAACACCTTTTTTCTCAAAACAAAACTTAACAGCATATGTTCTGTAATTTTTTAATTGGTGGCAAAAAGTTAATGAAGGTCAATAATTGTTATTGGCTTTATTGGTTGTGGTCCTGATGTATAATGACGTGGAACAAGTAGGTAGATAGGTGGCGCAGTGTACAACCAGACCAAACAAATACTCCTACGGAAGTACTGAGTATTCTACTAAACCAATACACGAGTACTCTATACAACCCGATTAGTCACCGATTAATTTTTGATTAATCATTTTTAAGAGTAATTTGTTTCGATTTTCAAAAATTCGTTTAATTAAAAGGTCAATGTCAATTGATGAATCCAAATCGAATTTGATAATCAAAGTCAAAAATGGTTAATATTTTAACATGAGTTTAAACTAGAATTTTATAGTTTTAAAGGAAAATGAATAATTTTGAAACCATTTTGTTGAAACTTATCTTTATATTAATGGTTTTTTCTATGATTGCACATATAATTTAATATTTAAATGTATACAATACAATCCGATTAATCTCCGATTAATCTTCAAATTGGCAATTAATCCTTCTAAAGTCCCGACCGATTAATCCCCGAATAGCAAATTTTGCACCCTTGCTATAAACACTTGCACTGCTCCATGCGTTCATTTAACTTCATCTCTCTATACTTAAAATTAATCACTTTGAAATCTATTTACTTTAATTTAATGATATGTTGTATTCACCTTTTTAAGGTTCTAACAAGTAAAATTAATCACTTTGAAATCTATTTACGTTTTAAGGTTTTACTTTCTATGAGGGAACCAATATGCTCGTTTATAAAAGAGTTTCCTAACTTACAAAAAAAAAAAAAAAGTTACAAGTTTTTCTTTGTTCAGGTTATTAAGGAGATAGAGTAATCCAACCTCGCAGTCCAACATTATCTTTTCCGGACTGTTTTTAACTTTATTCTAACCACCACAAGATTTGAACCTGAAATCTCTCGTTTTCTTAAAAGCCTTGTCTTCCTTAAGACTAAAACGTTTTCTTGGGTGACTCATGTAACTTGGCGCTCCACTACAACGAAATGAAGCTTGTGGGTGATTCTTGATTGACTGACAATGAAGAGAGTGGGGTTAGGAGATGAAACTTGATGATTATTGATTTAAAGAATGCTCCTAGAAAGGTTTGTGCTAAAAAGCTTAAGTCTTGATCCATTTATTCTGAAATGAAAAATCTTGTGGATATTTGAGCTTTTCTATGGTGCATGTTTGTTTATTTGATTGATTGAGTTAGAAGAAATGAAGAGTTAGTAGTTTAGGCTTGAATTGCATTTGATTTAGATGATATTTGTGTTGGTTATAGTTTTGGTTAGAAGAAATGGATATGGTTGTTTTGTATTTGTGAATGGATGTTATCCCACATAGGTGGGAGGAAGAAGTGGGAGGGGGTGACTTGGTTATAAAAGGAGTGTTAAGCCTCACTTTCAAATTGCACCAATCAATACACTTTAAGTATTTGATTATTTCTTTCTTTCTTACCCTTGTTTGAGAGTAGTATTAGTTAAATATTTTGGAGAGTGTAGTTGGCTTAAGAGAGTCGTCTATATCATTGTAACAATTTGTGATATAGTGTATTTCTCTCTTTGGGGGCCGGTGATTTTTCTCCTGTTTTGGAGTTTCCACGTTAAATCTTGTGTTGTGTATTGTTCTTATTTCTTTACTATTATTGTTGGGATGGGTGGTGGAAATTAGTGAGACCGTAATTTCCCAACAACTGGTATCAGAGCGTCAGGTTTGACGAGGGTCTCGGTTATAGGAGTCGGAGTATGCTCTGTGGTTGCCACGGGAGTGGATCGTCCACATCAGAAACGAGTTCTATTGATCGTATAGGGTATCTGGTTAGACAATATTTTTTCTGATTCGGAGTAAGTGGTGTCTAGAATTTGTAGTGGACCGGGTGTTGGATTTTCCAATTTAACGGATCATGTGCGCCACTCCACTACATCTGTCGGCCAGTCGAAACGTGAGCAAAATCAGAGAAAGTGTTGTTTATAGGATACGGATACGATGTCGAAGTTCAGTCCAATGAGGTTTGATATTGAGAAATTTGATGGGAGGATCAATTTTGGCTTATGGCAGGTTCAAGTCAAGGATGTGTTGATTCAGTCTGATTTACACACGACATTGAAGGGTAAACCCACCCTTGTTCCTGGCAGTGATTCTAGCAGTAAGTTCGATGAAGAAGAATGGGATGATATGGATTTGAGGGCAGAAAGTGCGATTCGTTTGTGTCCTGCAAAGAACGTGCTTGCAAATGTGCACGGGTTATCAACGGCAAAGGAGCTTTGGGTTAAACTAGAGCAGTTGTACCAGGGCAAGGGCATCTCAAATCGGTTGTGTCTTAAAGAACAATTTCATACTCTGCGTATGGATGGGGGTTCAAAGATTTCAGATCATCTAAGTATTCTTAACGGTATTGTTTCAGAACTGGAGGCTATTGGAGTTAAAACGGATGATAAAGATAAAGCTTTGAGGTTAATATTATCTTTATCATCGTCCTATGAGAACATGAAACCTATTCTAATGTTTAATGACCCGTCCTAATCCATCTGGACGAATACATTACATTTGGTTACATCGCGAGGTACTTGACCTCTATATGATACATTTTACAAACATTGCATTCGTTTTTAAAAGACAAACTTTCATTACATCGAAAGTTGACGGTATGCATACCATTTCATAATATAATCAACTATAATTGACTTAGTAATAATCTTGATGAACTCGACTACTCGAATGCAACGTCTTTTGAAATATGTCATGAATGACTTCAAGTAATATCTCTAAATGAGCAAATGCACATTTCTTTCATACCAGAGAATAAACATGCTTTTAAGTGTCAACCAAAAGGTTGGTGAGTTCACAGGTTTATCTTAAAACAATAAAATTCATCATTTTGATAGACCACAAGATTTAAATGCTGCATGGTACAAATGAACCCGAATCCTATACCCACCTGTAATGTACATGCGATATCTTTTAAATACAGTACACCTTTTTCGTGTACGAAATCCTTTTTCATAAATCTTAGTAATCGTACACATATCTCGTGTACAAAATATAATACAATAACCTGTGTATAAAAATCATTCTCTCGATACATAACATTCACATCAATTGGTGGCAATTATCATGTCCACATAATTCAATGGTGGCAATTATCATGTCCACATAATTCAATGGTGGCAATTATCATGTCCACATAATTCAATGGTGGCAATTATCATGTCCACATAATTCAATAATAATCCGCAGAACTTCTGTCAGCATAATAATTCATTCGAGGAATTTTTTGCTTGTGTCTATCTCGTCAAACATTTATAAAAGTATTTCATGTATTCGCAGTTCAAAATATATTTCAAAAGCATTTAATAAAGCAGTTGTAAAAACAGCGCATGTATTCTCAATCCCAAAAATGTAAAGAGTAAAAGGGAATCAAATGAACTCACCATACTGTATTTTGTAGTAAAAATACATATGACGACATTGAACAAGTGTAGGGTTGGCCTTGGATTCACGAACCTATATCATTTGTATATTCATTAATACATATACTTGTAATCGAATTTATATATCTTTAGTTTTGTATTAAGATTAATATATATATATATATATATATATATATATATATATATATATATATATATATATATATATATATATATATATATATATATATATAATACTTATCATATATTATAATGTTCATTTGATATATAATTTAATTAATGTTATATCAATATAGATGACATTATATTAGTTAAAACGTAATATTATGTAATATTAGTATACTTATATAATAAATATTTTCTTATATAATTTTATTTTGTTTGAAAAATATTTATGATAATATTACTAGAATAAGGATATTAATAGTTATAATACTAATAATAATGATAATGATAATAATAATAATAACTTCAATAAAGATGACAATTTTGATAATAATGATAGGATAAAATGATAATTTTCATAAAGATAATAATTTTTAACAATAATGGTACTTTTAATAAACATGATGCTTTTTAATATAAATTTTACTAATCATATTACTAATAATACTAATATTAATGTTAAATGATAATTCTAATACTAACTATTAATAATAATGTTACTTAGTACTAGGACTAATTTTAATGATAACCAGTGGATAATTTTTAGTAAAAATGACAATAGTAATAATAATTTTCAATAATAACAATACTAATAACGATAATAATCCTATCAATGATAACATTAATAGTAGTACTTATGTTACTACTAATAATTATAGAAATGGTACTAATATTAATATAAATGAAAATAATAATAATTTGTATCATTTTTCATAATAATATTTATATCCAAGATTTCTATATTTATTATCTTATCAATATTATTAAAACCTGCATATTCATAGTTATAATAATCATAACCTTCCGCGTTTAATTTATAGACTAATGATGATAATTTCTTTTAAAAACTTATTTGTAATCATGATAATATTACTAGCCATAATACAATAATAATAATACTAATAATAATAATATTAGAAATGATAATACTACTAGTTTTTTCTAAATGATAATACTAATAATAATAATGATAATATCGTAATTTACATTAATGAAGTTAATAATACCAACCATAATAATAACTAACAAAATGACCATAATTAATAATATAACAACAATAATAACAATTAATAATAATAATAATAATAATAATAATAATAATAATAATAATAATAATAATAATAATAATAATAATAATAATAATAAAGGAAATAATAACTACCTCCAATATTCAGATATATATAAAAAAAATGTCTCAGTCGGGTCTCGAACCCAAGACCTCTCGTTCATACCAACACCCCTTAACCACTCCTCTATCATTGCTTTCTCTGATTTATACCCAGTAACAAGTAATATGTCCTATACCTATCTGTTTCTTTAACCTTCT
Organism: Rutidosis leptorrhynchoides; assembly: GCF_046630445.1. NCBI lineage: Eukaryota > Viridiplantae > Streptophyta > Magnoliopsida > Asterales > Asteraceae > Rutidosis > Rutidosis leptorrhynchoides. The sequence continues at coordinate 266,220,941 of NC_092333.1, read as the reverse complement.
TCTCTTTCACATAACATATCGACCAAAAAATCAAACCATCATACAATTGGTTAACTAAGCAATTTTTTAGGACTTTCAGACAAATTATAATCAACCTATATTTATCTTGAATTAATTTGAAAGCGAAAAAAAAAAAATAACAGCAAAGCTGCTGCCCCTGTTACTTTTAAAAAAAATTATTGAATTTTAAATTCGAGAACGAGCGAAGAGGAACAAGAGGATATATTGGATGTCCGAATTGGGGATCAGACTTTACCTCCACAAGAGTCCTTTAGATATTTAGGCTCGATGCTTCATAAATCGGGAAAGATAGATGAGGATGCGGCGCATCGTATACGAGCATGATGGTGGAAGTTTAGGGCAGCGAAAGGGGTGTTGTGCGACAAGAAGATACCCATCAAATTGAAAGGGAAATTCTACAAGGTGGCAATCTGATCAGCCATGCTGTACGGATCAGAGTGTTGGCCAATGATGAAAGCCCAAGAGAGGAGGATGGAGGTGGCAGAAATGAGGATGCTTAGGTGGACGTGTGGCAAGACCATGCTAGATATGATACCAAATGGAGTCTTTAGGGAGAACTTGAAAGTTGGGAATATAACTAACAAACTGAGGGAAGGAAGACTTAGATGGTTTGGGCATGTTATAAGGCGCCCACTTTTAGCCCCGGTTAGGAGAGTTGAGACCCTCGTTGTTGGGGGCGTAAGGAGAAGGGGTAGACCCAGACGTAGGTTGGAGGATAGATTGAAGCTTGACCTGAAAGAGCTTTTACTGACGGAGGACATGACTTCTGATAGGAGCCTGTGGAGGAGTAGAATTAGTGTAATTGAGTAGGACTCTTTTTTAGGCATATTAGAACTATTATAGGCGCTAGAGTTTTTTTTTTTTTTTTTTTTTAGGGTAGTTTATTGTTTATTTTACAACCATATATTAACTATAACTATTTAATATATAGCTACACTACTTATTATATATATATATATATATATATATATATATATATATATATATATATATATATATATATATATATATATATATATATATATATAAGGTCCCATGTATATGTTTGTTTTTGTTTATGTATGTATGTATCTAAGTGTATATGTATGTCTGTATCTATATGTATACATGTTTAGGTATACGTATTTTTACATGCTTATGTGTGGGTGGGAGCATATATAGTTATATAATTATAGGTGTATGTATATGGGTGGGTGGGTGGGTGGGGTGGGGGGGGGGTTAGTGTGACTTTTTTTTTTGAAATTACTTATTACTGCGCATTATATTTTTCATGCTATCTGTCATACTGTTGTGCATTACTGCTATATGTGTTTTCTTTTTTGGCTTCTTCGTATGGTTTCATCTTCCTAGACGCACATAACGCTTACAGGTACGTATGCCCGCACTTTCCCGTTTTAATGAGCTTTCCTGGCCGGAGGTCCTTTAAGAAGCAATCTCTTGGCTCTCGAGTAGAGGGTGGGACGATCTTATCTAGGTGCGGGTTCTATACCCGCGGGTGGAGTAGTGACTTCCCTCTAATCTAGGGTTCGAGGAATGATTGTCTACACTCCACCTCCCCCATACCCTACACTCGTGGGATTGGGTATTGTTGTTGTTGTTGTTGTTGTTGTTGAATTCGAGAACGTTTTAGCTCATAATTTCAACATGAAGTAGGCTGGAAATCTTTCCTAGAAACTTTATAGTTCATCAATTTTACCAGAAACATCAAAACAAATACGAATTTGGTGATGAACAATTCGTTTGACTTTTTAAATAATAACTTTGACCTCAAAATTAGCATTCGATATGTAAAATTGAGACTTGTAACTTTCCAGAAAGTTTACATGAAAGATCTATAACAAAACAGCGTTAGTAGATTTTGAAATACCAATCGAACTATAGTTTTTTGCAAAATTAGACCAAGAACAGGGGACGGCATCAGTTCTTCAAAAATTTTTTGAATTTTTGGATAATGACAGAGGGTAATAATGTGTAATTGGTATTGCTGTAAGATGTTGGATTGTTGAAGTAAAATTACAGAGATAATTGATAGTTTTATAGTCTAAAATTGTCGACAGCCAGAATTATTCAGAAGAAAAATAAAATAAAAGAAATAAAAAAAAAATATAAAAGTCGATTGAGACACACAACTGAAATTGTTTGTATTTGTGAAATTGGTACGACTAGTATCCAGTTTAGGGACAAGAAATCAAATTCAAAATAGTGGGATAGCTACTTGCAATTGATTCCAATCCCTTTACTTGATTTTTCTTTTATAAAAAATAATATTAATAATAATAATTTTATTAATAATAAATAATAATAATACTGAATATTGTTAATAATAATAACATAATAATAATACTATTAATAATAATTATCCTATTAATAATAATAATTAGAATAATAATACTAATAGTTATAATAATGTTTATAGTATTATTAAATTATATTATTTTTATATTAATAATAATAATAATAAATATAAATATATATAATAATAATAATAATTCTTAATGATAATACATAATAATATTACTGGTAATAACAAGTTACACATTTACATTTTTATTTATTTATTTATATATTATATATTATAATAATATTAATAATACAATTAATAATATTACTATTAATATTAATTATAAAAATGAGAGTGATACTAAATACATTGATATAACACTATATTTAAATCTTGTAATTAAATTTAATATATTAATATTACATATATACTTTTTAATATATATATATATATATATATATATATATATATATATATATATATATATATATATATATATATATATATATATATATATATATATATATATAAAATAACATATTTTGAGCATTTAATTTTTATTCCTTACAACAATATAATAATTATTATTTATAGAAATCATATATATATAGATTCATAATAATATATATATATATATATATATATATATATATATATATATATATATAATAGTAACTTTTTTATTCTATTTATTATTTTACATTTTTAATTCTAAATGATTAAGTGTACTTTATTATTTCAAAATATTATATATACACTTATATTTGTATTTATATCCATATATGTATTTACATATTTATTTACACACAATTGTTCGTGAATGATCGGGCATAGTTAAAGGTCAAATGATTTCATGAAACAAATCAAAATTTATGAGACTCAACATTATAGACTTTGCTTATCATGTCGGAAACATATGAAGATCAAGTTTAAATTTGGTCGAAAATTTTCGGGTCATCACAGTACCTACCCGTTAAAGAAATTTCGTCCCGAAATTTGATCGTGGTCGTCATGGCGAACAATAAATTTTTTTTCATGACGATTATGAGTTAATAAATAGAGTTTTATTACTGTTGAGTAATATGGATAAGATAATTCGACTATTCGAAGAGTACGAGTGAAGCTATCACAATAAAATTTCCTCTTAAATATGGTGATCTGCCTCGGTTACTCTGTCTGATATTTCCATTATAAATTAAGCTCTTCCGTTCCATTATTCTCACCATTCCTATACTTTCTTTCTTAGTTCATACATCCAAAAGATTGTAAAAATGCTTAATCCTATACTCATCCTTGATATTTTCCTAATTATCATTTTTGTCATCCTTCTTTTAAATCTTTCACCAGAAAAATCTGTTTACTTCTACCATTACCTTAGGGTGATACTATTCTTAATTATACCGTGTCTTTATATTACTATTCGTATTAATATCCACGGTTTGTAATTTCTGTGTTGTTATTGGGCTTTATATTTTCTCTTATATTTCGGAGTCCCTGCTTCCGTCTTCTATAATCATTGTCATTCACAGTTAATGCTCTCTCTTATTTGCTACGGTTTATACCCCCTTTTTTATTTCGGAGCTTCATGCTTTTGTTTTCTTTTCGCAAGTAATGGTCCAGAATTCGTAGGTATGGAGTTTAGAATGAACTTAATGTTCTAAACAAGAAAGAAAGTAATAGCACGATTTGATTTGTCAAATTACCAGAATCACTGAGAATAGAACTATCAAGAATATATTTTCTTGATATGTTCAGAAGTTAAGTAGAATGAAAGAGTTATGTAACATGGCACGTGATGACGTTATGATCTGTGACTCATCACCTTCCATTAGAAACTCAGCATCACTTACTGTAATATAATCACGTTGATTAAGTGTCATTATATTATACTAACTCATGCTTCAGTTTCCAACACTACCTCAATAACATTCATATTTTAAGTTCGAATTTTTCAGAATTTAGAAGCTAAAACAGTTTCCTTTCTGATGTAACAATGATATCGCAAAGAGATAAATAATTTTGGATAGGAATAGTTATGAAATTATCTTCAGAATTATCGAGGATATTTATAATGAAAGATACGATGATATTCTAGAATTTCTAATATCAAAGAATGATGAAGAAAGTTTATCCGTAAGAGTTTAGAGTCATGAGCAAGGTATTCATTAATAACTTTAGCAGATACTGAATTATTTGGATTCTTTAAAGGCAGATTTAGTCTTTGTGAATTGTCTACAGCCTTCTTCACAGTTTCGCATAATCCGCTTTTCGGTACTAAATTTCTAGTGAGCATTTCCAACACTCTATTCTTTATCATCATACTTTTGACTGTTAAGGTCGTTTACAGTTCTTTTGCTGATTCATTCAGCTTTTTCAATATTTCAAGTATTGATTCGTAGGCTGGGTGCTTTTCAGAATTTTTCGAATGGAAGATCAAAATTCTAAGAGATAAATGTTATATGTATACATATAACTGTTGATGTAGAAACGCTACGAGATTCGAAATACTAATTACTGATTTCTGGTAATTGATATGGCAATTCTCGTTTCAAGGTGCGGATGAGTATAGGGTTTTAACGAACAATATAATGGTTCTTCGGAGAAACTTAAGCCAATGAGTAATGAAGTTGCTGGTAATTTACTGTTAATGTGGTGGAATATAAACGGTTCTCTGATAACGATGACGATAAGCAAACTTATATATCACGGTTATAATAAGGCTAATTCGAATGAAAGTCGAAGTCGTCTTGCTGGAGCTGTGACAAAATTTGCTACTTTGAAAGGGTTTACCAAGTTCTTTTGGGTAATAATAATACTTACAGGATCTGATACGGATCCATGTTAAGCTTTTACTTAGTTTCCGAAAGTTTTTAGGTGTATAACTATATGCATCAATCTTTTCTTCCGTAGATGAAGTGCGGTTGGTTCATTCTCTCGATTGAGGTGTTTTCAAGAATTATGAAAGGTATGAATGCAGATTGTAATCGTCAAGATACAAATGAGGTTTAAGATGAAATCAAGTGGTAAACTTGAAGAAATGTTTAGTTTCATATGTTATATTCAATATTTTAATTCATTTTAATTGTCCAATGTTAGTAGTCCACAGTTGGTAATTCAATAATTCATGTATAGTTTAATATATAATATTCGAATTAATTAATACGTATCGTGACCCATTGTATACATATCTCAGACTCGATCACAACTCAAAGTATATATATTATTGTAGAATCAACCTCAACCCTGTATAGCTAACTCGATCATTACCGCATATAGAGTGTCTATGGTTATTCCAAATAATATATATAGATGCGTCGATATGATATGTCAAAACCTTGTATACGTGTCCCGATATTTAAAATGCGTAATTAACAGTATTTAAATGACGATAAATAAAGTGTGTAAAATAAATAACAGAAATTAAATGACAATAAATAAAATTGCGAAAAGTAAATTGCGATAAAATAAATTGCGATAATTAAAATGTAATAAAGAATTAGCAGTTAGCTAGGAACAGTTAGCTAGGATTTTGTTAGCGTGGATTCTTAACAAAATTTCTCATAGTTAATTTGTTTGTTTTTAACAAATTTTATTTTGTCCAATGTTTTCTTCATTATGCCACTTGTTGAATTCTGATATGTCAAAATCCAAATATGAAATTGAAAGAAAATGGTTATTCTGTGGTGAATGGATACGTATATTTATGGATGTAAGTAGGATAGTCAATGACTGTTGAATCAGATTCGAAGAATGTACAGTGTAACTTATTAATGTGAAATCTAAATATTCCTCGGGTATTACCTACCCGTTAAAATATTTTCACCATTAACAGTTTGTACGAAAGAATTTTTAATTACAATCTTTGTGAAAATATACTTACATATATATTTTTTCTAGATGTAATCATGGATTTAATGAGTTAATATAGTATTAAACTCATTTGGTTTACCGTCAAAACTAGAATACATAATCTCTATAACATTAGAGATTACATAATCGCCATGAAGAACGAAGATAATTGATGTAGAACGATACATAGAACGATGATTATACTCGAGGTACAGAATGAGAAGTTGAGACATGGATTGTTGATGGTACTGGTGCTGTTACTGATGGTAATATTGGTGCCGATGATGTTGCTGAATTTGGTAAATTTTGCACCATATTCTCCAAAAATCATTACTCGGGTGCGAAGCTCGTTGACTTCTTCGATTACTCCGGGATGATTTTCGGTAAGAACGAGCGAATGAATAAGGTTTAGAATCTGAGATATTATGTAATCATGATGAGATATTCAGGAAATGAGGGTGAAAATGATATTTCGGACTGGTTCACCGGTAAGTGCTTCAGGTTCTTCGCCAAGAGGTGAATTTGGTTGATAGAAAGGATCACCTTCTTTTTGTCTCCAATGATTAAGTAGGCTACGAACCCATCAGATGAATTGGTTGATTCATTCTTGTGACACTGCTTTCGGAGCTTAGGTGAAGCTCTATATCGGAATAGCTGTCGGAATCCGAGGAGCTTGAACTAGTTGCGAGTTCCATATTGTACGGTTAGATAAAGGGTTTTCGATATGAAATAATTTTTGGATATCAGATGATATTCTAATTACATAGAATACTTCTGTATAGTACAGAAGATCTCGTAGATTATGGAGTAATTTTCGGAAGATGTCAGGCAAAGTTTACAGTAACATGTACGCTAAGATACGAATTTATCTATACACTATCTATGCAATAGAGGCAGTAGGACCTGTCTAGACTTTAAGGATGATAAGCAAGTAATTTTCGACACGAAATGATAAGCAAAACTTTTGACATGCAGAAGACACGGTCGAAGTCCAGACTCATTAATGCATCCTAACAACTACTAGTTAGACACACTAATGCAAGACCTGGTTCGCTAAGACCACCGCTCTGATACCAACTTTAATGACACGTCCTAATCCATCTGGACGAATACATTACATTTGGTTACATCGCGAGGTTCTTGACCTCTATATGATACATTTTACAAACATTGCATTCGTTTTTAAAAGACAAACTTTCATTACATCGAAAGTTGACGGCATGCATACCATTTCATAATATATTCAACTACAATTGACTTAGTAATAATCTTGATGAACTCGACGACTCGAATGCAGCGTCTTTTGAAATATGTCATGAATGACTTCAAGTAATATCTCTAAATGAGCAAATGCACAGCGAAAGATTTCTTTCATACCTGAGAATAAACATGCTTTCAAGTGTCAACCAAAAGGTTGGTGAGTTCATAGGTTTATCTTAAAACAATAAAATTCATCATTTTGATAGACCACAAGATTTAAATGCTGCATGGTACAAATGGGCCCGAATCCTATACCCACCTGTAATGTACATGCGATATCTTTTAAATACAGTACACCTTTTTCGTGTACGAAATCCTTTTTCATAAATCTTAGTAACCGTACACATATCTCGTGTACAAAATATAATACACATAACCTGTGTATAAAAATCATTCTCTCGATACATAACATTCACATTCAATGGTGGCAATTATCATGTCCACATAATTCAATGGTGGCAATTATCATGTCCACATAATTCAATGGTGGCAATTATCATGTCCACATAATTCAATGGTGGCAATTATCATTTCCATATAATTCAATGGTGGCAATTATCATGTCCACATAATTCAATAATAATCCGCAGAACTTCTGTCTGCTGATGTTATGCGAGGTGTATATAAAATAGTATTATTTTTACAACGAAATACTATTAAATACGATACAATTTTACACAAGATATTTATTTATTTATAGAATGGATATACCTAAACCTTGCTACAACACTTATAGGCAGTGTACCTAATCGTACAGTAGTGTAGTTTTTAGTAAGTCCGGTTCATCCACAGGGAACTCTTAAACAAGCTTAACGCTATATTTTCTTAAAAACTATATTTGTAAAAATACAAAAATATAAATAAGTAGTATTATTATTATAAAAGGGGGGTTTTTACCGTTTAATGACCGGTTTGTCGATTTTAAAACTTTAGTCGCAATTAAAACCTAATGTAAAATACTAAAATAAATACAACTTAATTTAAAGCGTAAAGTAAATAACGATAATGAAATTGCGATAAATAAAAATGCGATAAATAAAAAGTATGACAATTAAAGAGTACGATAATTAAAAGTGCAATTAAATACAATGACAATAAATAAAAGTGCGATAATTAAAAGCGCAATTAATTATAAAATAAAGGAAATTAAATATGAAATAAAGGAATTATGCTTATTTAAACTTCCGTAATCATGATGTTTGACGTGTTGTTTTTAGTTTATTCCCATGGGTTAATTGTCCTTTGTCCTGGATTATTCGATATGTCCATACGGATTTGTCCATAATAGTCCATTAGTCATAATCATAAAGTGCGAAAGTCTTCATCAAATTATTCTTATTCCCGAAGTCAAATATTCCAACTAATTGGGGATTCGAATTGTAACAAAGTTTTAATACTTTGTTTAATGAATACACCAGGTTATCGACTGCGTGTAAACCAAGATTTTACTACTTTGTTAACAATTACACCAATTACCCTTGAATGTAATCCACCCCTATTTCAACAAGTCTATTAACTATTAATCCAGTTCCGTGTCCGGTAAAATGAACAATTATTGGTATTTATAGATATCCCGCCCACCGTACCCAGTCAAGCGTATATGGTTATATATAAATACGTCAAATTATAAGTCTATATATTAAATTAACGAGGTATCATTTAGTTAATATAAAGCCCATTAATAGCCCATAGTCTAATTTCCACAAGTGTCGTTCTTTTGTCCAAACCCCAATTATGGTACAAAGCCCAATTACCCAATTTTAAATATTTTAGCCCAACATCATGATTACTTCGTCTTAAATAAGCATAATAATAACTTAGCTACGAGACATTAATTTAAAAATAACAATAACCATAACTTACAGTGATTAAAAATAGCGTAGCGTTACACAGACAGAATTTCGACTTACACCCTTACAACATTCGCTAACATACCCTTATTATTAGAAATTAAAATTAAAATTAAAATTAAAATTAAAATATATATATATATATATATATATATATATATATATATATATATATATATATATATATATATATATATCTTACGTATGAGAGAAAGAAGAAAAAGATGTGTTTAACATCGATCAAAACCACGAAATTTATAGGCATGTGGGCTGAAAAGGTGTGCCATGCGATCGCATGGCTTTTGTGCCTCCAGGCCATGTGATCGCATGGTGGTAGGTAACAGCTCACAATTCTTTGTTTTCTTGTTTGTCGACGTTTTAATAAATAAATATAATATATAAATAATTATAAGAATTATTTAAATATTATATTATATTTATGTGCATAGTTGACTTGTAATTTTTAGTCCGTTGCGTCGAGCGTTGAGATTTGACTCTGGTTCCAGTTCCGGATTTTCGAACGTCCTTGCGTACAATTTAATATCTTGTACTTTGTGTTTCGCGTCTTGTACTCTTGTAATTTTGAGACGTTTCTCATCAATAATTGGAACCATTTTGATTGTATTTTGTACTTTTGAGTTTTTTGGTCGTTTGCGTCTTCAATTCGTCGAATCTGTCTTTTGTCTTCACCTTTAATTATTTAAACAAATATCACTTGTAAATAGAACAGTTGCAACTAAAAGCTTGTCTTTCTTGAGGGATAATGCTATGAAATATATGTTCGTTTTTAGCATTATCAAATATTTCCACACTTGAGCGTTGCTTGTCCTCAAGCAATATAGTCTTGAAATAAAAATACTAGAATCACTTCTTTATTCTTCACACTTTGTACATCAGTGATTTCTATACGGCGGTATGAACAATGGTAGTAACGATGTGGTTTACAGTCCCACATGACTATAAAAATTTAGATCCTTTAAGGAAATTGGATCTTTATGAAAACATTTGATCTTTTGAAAATTAAATCTAGCTTTTACCCTAGATAAGTTTTTCGGGATAACCCTTCACCGGTGTTTGCAAATTGTTTTTGTGGTTTTGGTGGTTTTCAGATTTGAAAATTTTAGCTCAAAACTTGTGGTTTTGTGTCACCCACTTGCTAACCTTGTATTGGGAAAGAAACACATCCAGTATACTTGCTCCGTATATTACCTTTCGGTAAACTACCGTCCGGTTGTAAAGGAAAGTGTTGAACAAGCAACTGTTAAGGCATTGTCCCCTGACATGCTTTTAATTATGGTCTATAACGTGTCGGATGCAATTACTATCCTTGGTAGGAGCAATAGTAAAGCTCACCCTTATAATTTTTTCGGTTTGGCACAAGGTCCCGTCTTTGACCATATTATGCAACCACCGTTTTTACGGTTGACACCCGATTTGGTTCAGGTGACCTAATGAATTCCAGGTGAATTCCTAGGATTTTACGTTCAATGGTAATGAACGCATTGAAAATGGGTTTTCAGAAAACAAATCGGTTTGTAATTTTGATCAAAATATTTTCTCGTTCAATCTCGAGTTTAGATATCATCGAATTCCATGAGTTTGTAATTCTCAATCTTTAAAAGTCAATCTCAAGGATTGAGTAATATCAGTCTTAAAAGCTGATTTTTGATCTTTAAGGAGATTATCCTTTCTAGGGATCTGGTTCATTAGTCTTATCCAGCTAATTTGCACGGCGTCCTCCCCATTTTACAAGACAGATCCTCTCATGGTTAGGATAAGTCTGACCACTTGGCGACCCTGTTTGATGCTGAGGTCTGTGGATTTCCTGCTGATTTTAGAGATGACTTTTCTAGATTTTTCGTCAACCTACAGCTGGTCTTGACGACAACTTCCTGACCAAAATCAAGAAGCGCGTTTCTTTTTCTGAAGACTTTACTTCCTTTTAATGATGGAATTGATTCATCGTGTAGATCCATCTTTCTTTTAAATGTATTACAGTAAATTGGGTAAAACTGTTTAGATTAGTCCAAAGCAAAAGTATCTTCAGTTATTTGTACAAAAATATGTGATATATGTTTTAAATAACTTGGTAAATTTTCTCACACTTGGCTTTTATTTTCTTTTATTTGCCTTTTTATTGTCCTCTATTCCATTTTAAATGAATTCTAATATTTTAGTTTTTTTCTCAATTTATGTTCTTTCCAAGGTAACAATAATTTCGGTATTAACACCTAGTTTTATCGTTCATAAATATGTATAAACATTATTTTGAGTTCATTTAATTGAAAATTTTGAAAATTTTTACTAGAATTGAGTAGTCAGTATATAAGACTAGGGTTGTCCTTTATTATCAGAGAGCACTAGATTCTAATACAACTACTGCTTTACTAGTATTTTTAATGGTAACCAAGTGTATAAGTCAAAAAATTTTAAAAATCCGAAAGAATTTAACCCCTTCCCACACTTAAGATCTTGCAATGCCCTCATTTGCAAGAAATCAGTAACAATTTAAATTATTGAGGGTGTTTAGCGTAGAAAAATGATTAAATTTTACTAAAGTTTCCAAACATATTGGCGTTTGTTTTAAAAGCAAAGATTTTTGGTATTTTTTTTAATGTTTTTGGCATACTTTAATTCAATAAGATTAAAAATAATGATAATAAAATTTCTCGTCCCTCCCTTGGGTAGAGCAATTTCGGTTCAACGACCTAGTCTTCAACTCACGACGAATTTTTAGAAATCAATTTTTAACTTAGCGAAATAAAGTAAATTTCTTTTTTTAAATTCACACCAAACTTAAATATAAAATGCATAAAATTAAAAATTCATATTAATAATAATTAAAAATTCACATCAGACTTATATTATATATTTTTTTATACAGATAAACTTATATTAAAAATATTAATTTTTCAAATATTTACAAACTTAAATATATTGATTTTTTTTAAAAAGTTTACAATATTAGTTTAATATTTATATATTAAAAACAAAGTAAAAATAAAAATTAAAAATCTTTTTAGTCTTTTATCCCACTTTAATCAATCAAATATTATCAAAAATATACGCCCCTCTTTTCGGTAAAGTAATTTCGGTTCCATAACCTAGTTTAACTCATGACGAATTTCTGAAAATTTTTGGGTTGATTGATTAAAGATATTTATACCTTAAGAATAAACGGTAAATTTCGCAGTGATGTAATAAATTTGTGTATGACATCAATAATTTCGGTTACGCATACCTAATTTTATAGAGTATCAATTTAATACTTTATAGCAAACGATTTAGCGTTTATTATCAAAAGGTTAAAAATAATAAAAATAAAAATAAAAACTGTACATACTTACCTGTGAAATAGAATTCTTAGTGACCTGCTTTAGCCCACTCATAAGATAGTCGGACTAATTGGTTTTCCATAGCTACATAGGCGTAACCTCGAGCATTTAATGTTTTTTCTTCGAAACATATTTACGGCCCATCTCTGCATAAAGTAACGAATTCGGTATTGGAATATGTCTGATTCGTCGAACATTTTCCTTCGTGTGACCATTTTTCGCATTTGTGACATCTTTCAAGGTGTCGTGCTCTTCTTTTCGCTGCGAATTTTGATTTTCCTTTACCAAATTGTAACTTATTATTTTCGTTCCTGGATTCTTTTCTTACTCCGTCCAATTTACCTCTGATTAATGATACTATTTCACTTGGAAGGGTGTCATTATTACGTTTAGTGATCAAAGCGTGTAGCATTAGACCATGGTTTAATTCACAGGAAGTCTTCATCTCGTAAAACCTAAAATAAAAATAAAAATTCAGAATGGGGGAAGAAGACTAGTTCTTTAGGGTCTGCTAGGGAAAGACCATTCGGATTCCATTCTCGAGAACTACACGAAAACAGAAAATCTAACTCTAACAGAAATACATATTACCCTAAAAAGATTCGAACCTCCCCACACTTAGTTAGCTGTGGTGTTGAAATTGCAATTAACTTCGTTGTCAACTTCCATTGGATCATGTATGTAATGTTTAACTTTCTGACCATTAACTTTAAATTCAATCCCATTTGAATTTATTAACTCTATCATTCCGTACGGGAAAACTCTTTTGACTATGAATGGTCCAGACCATCTTGATTTTAATTTTCCAGGAAATAGCTTGAATCGTGAATTGAAAAGAAGAACTCTGTCTCCTTCCTTAAATTCTTTTGAACTTCTGATTCTTTTATCATGACATTTCTTCGTTCTTTCTTTATAGATTAACGAATTTTCGTATGCTTCATGTCTTAATTCTTCTAATTCGTTTAGCTGACTTAATCGTAGACGTCCGGCTTCATGTAAATCAATATTACATGTCTTCAAAGCCCAAAATGCTCTGTGTTCAATTTCTACTGGAAGATGACATGCTTTTTCGTAAACGAGTTTAAAAGGTGTGGTACCAATTGGAGTTTTGTAGGCTGTTCTAAAAGCCCAGAGTGCATCCTCCAATTTCATGGACCATTCCTTCGGATTTGATCCTACGGTTTTCTCTAGAATACGTTTTAAAGCTCGGTTGGTATTTTCAACTTGTCCACTTGTCTGTGGATGATAAGCAGTGGAGATTTTATGAGTTACTCCATATCTTTTGAGAACTTTTTCAAGTTGATTATTACAAAAATGAGTACCCCGATCACTTATTAAAGCTTTCGGTGTTCCGAACCTTGCAAAAAGACGTTTTAAAAAGTTGACTACAACTCGTGCATCGTTAGTTGGGAGAGCTTGTGCTTCCGCCCATTTAGATACATAATCAATGGCAACGAGAATGTAGAGATTATTATGAGATTTTGGAAATGGACCCATAAAGTCAATACCCCAAATGTCAAATACTTCACATGCTTGAATGACATTTTGTGGCATTTCATCACGTTGACTTATTTTTCAGGCCCTTTGACAAGCATCACAAGATTTGCAAAGAAGGTGTGCGTCTTTGAAAATTGTAGGCCAATAGAATCCAGCATCGTAAACTTTTCTTGCTGTAAGTTGAGGCCCATAATGCCCTCCTGTTGGTCCTGTGTGACAATGGTTTAAGATTTGACTAGCTTCGTCTCCGAATACACATCGGCGTATTATTCCATTGGGACAACCTTTAAACAAATGTGGATCTTCCCATAAATAGTGTTTTATATCACTAAAGAATTTCTTTCGTTTTTGGTACGATAACCCTTTTTCAAGAAATCCACATACTAAGTAGTTTGCATAGTCTGCAAACCATGGAATTTCATTATAATCTATCTTCAATAGATATTCATCTGGAAAGTTGTCTTGTATGGCCGATTCATTTAGAACTTCTAATTCGGGATTTTCAAGACGAGAAAGATGATCAGCGGCGAGATTTTCTGCTCCCTTTTTATCTCGGATTTCAATATCAAACTCTTGTAAGAGTAAGATCCAACGGATTAATCTTGGTTTAGCATCTTGTTTCGAAAATAGGTATCTAAGAGCAGAATGGTCGGTATAGACCACCGTTTTAGCTAGAACGAGATATGAACGAAATTTGTCAAAAGCAAAGACAATGGTAAGGAGTTCTTTTTCAGTAGTTGTGTAATTCGTTTGTGTTCCTTGTAACATCTTACTAGCATAATATATAGGTTGAAATCATTTTTCAATCCTTTGTCCTAAAACGGCTCCCATTGCAAAATCACTTGCATCGCACATTAGTTCAAACGGTAGATTCCAATTTGGTGTTATCATGATCGGTGCATTAGTGAGTTTTTCTTTAAGTATATTAAAAGATTTGATGCATTCATCTGAAAAGATGAATGGAGCATCCTTTTCTAGGAGTTTATTCATAGGAGTGGCAATTTTAGAAAAATCTTTTATGAAACGTCGGTAAAAACCGGCATGCCCTAGAAAACTCCTAACTCCTCTAACATTGGTGGGATGTGGAAGTTTAGCAATTACATCTACTTTAGCTCTATCCATTTCAATTCCTTCCTTTGAAATTTTATGTCCAAGAACGATGCCTTCTTTAACCATGAAATGGCGTTTCTCCCAATTAAGTACTAGATTTGATTGTTCGCATCTAATAAGCATTCGTTCAAGATTAACTAGACATGTTTCAAAAGTATCACCGAAGACTGAAAAGTCATCCATGAAAACTTTCATGCATTCTTCTATCATGTCGTGAAAAATCGCCATCATGCACCTTTGAAAGGTTGCAGGGGCGTTGCAAAGTCCAAATGGCATGCGTTTGTAAGCAAAAGTACCATAAGGGCACGTGAATGTGGTTTTCTCTTGGTCCTCGGGTGCTATTGGAATTTTAAAATATCCGAAAAAACCATCAAGAAAACAATAGTAACTATTTCCGGCTAATCTTTCTAACATTTGATCAATGAAAGGTAAGGGAAAGTGATCTTTTCTGGTGGCGTCATTTAATTTTTTATAATCAATACAAACACGCCATCCTGTTACAGTCCTAGTAGGAATAAGCTCATTTTTCTCATTTGTGATGACAGTCATGCCACCCTTCTTAGGTACGCATTGAACTGGGCTTACCCATGGACTATCAGAAATTGGATAAATTAAACCTGCATCTAGCAGTTTAATAATTTCTTTCTTAACAACATCTTGCATATTAGGATTTAGTCTTCGTTGACGTTGCACATACATTTTATGACCTTCTTCCATAAGGATTTTATGTGTGCAATACGAAGGACTTATTCCTTCAATATCATGAATTTTCCATGCAATGGCTGGTTTATGAGCTTTTAGCACAGAAATGAGTTGAGATTTTTCATTTTCAGTAAGAGAAGACGATATTATTACAGGTAATTCAGATTCACCATGTAAATAAGCGTATTCCAAATGGTTTGGAAGTGGTTTTAACTCTAATGTCGGTGGTTCTTCTATCGATGATTTATATCGATATCTGTCTTCATCTTTTAGCATTTGAATTTCTTCTGTTGTTGGTTCATATCCATTAGCCATAAGTGTAGCTAACATTTTAGTTTCATCAATTTGTTCAGTTCCTTCTCCTAAAGAACATTCTCCTGTTCCTTGTAATTCTGGAAATTCTTCTAACAACTCTGCATGTGAATCTATAGTTTGAATATAGTAACATGTATCATCTGCAGATTACGGTTGTTGCATTGCTCTATCAACAGAAAAGGTAACACTCTCGTCCTCTATACTTAGGGTCAGTTTCTTACCGAACACGTTTATTATTGCTTTAGCCGTGTTTAAGAATGGTCTTCCTAATATGAGAGGAACTCGAGAATTTTCTTTCATATCCAGAATAACAAAATCTACTGGAAATACTAAAGTACCAACTTTAACTAGCATGTTCTCCATTATCCCTCTAGGATATTTTACTGATCTATCGGCTAGTTGTATGCTTATTCGTGTTGGTTTCAATTCTCCAAGGTCTAGTTTAGCGTATAGTGAATACGGCATTAAATTTATACTAGCACCTAAGTCCGTCAATGCTTCTATTGAACTAAGACTTCCCAGAAAACATGGAATTGTGAAACTTCCTGGATCTGATAATTTTTCTGGTATCTTATTCAACAGTACTGCAGAACAATTAGCATTCATAGTAACAGCTGAGAGTTCTTCCATTTTCTTTCTATTTGTGATTAGATCTTTCAAGAATTTAGCATATCTAGGCATTCCTGAAATCACATCAATGAAAGGAAGATTGACATTTATCTGTTTAAACATATCCAAGAATTTGGATTGCTCGGCTTCAAGTCTCTCTTTTCTCATTTTACTCGGGTAAGGAAGTGGTGGTTGGTATGGTTTAACATAAGGTTTAGCCTTAACTGTGTTATCTTCATTAACCTTTTCAACTACCGGTTCTTTTTCCTTATTTTGTTCAGATTATGGTTCTTGTGGAGTAGGAATAGCTTCATCAGAAATTATAGGTATTTCAGATGGTTTAAGTGTCATACCACTTCTTGTGATAATGGCTTTAGCTGTTTCATTCCGGGAGTTAGCATTTGTATCACTAGGTAGACTTATCGGTTTTCTTTCACCTATTAACCTTGCTAGGTTGCTTACTTCTTGTTCCAAATTTTGAATAGAAGCTTGTTGATTTCTAAATGCTTGAGCATTTTGTTCATTGGTTTGTTTCTGAGATGTGAAAAATTGTATTTGAGATTCAACTAACTTTGTCATCATATCTTCTAAATTTAGCTTTTTATCATCGGTTTGTGGTAGTTTATTTTGAAAATTAGGTCTTTGCTGGTTGTAAGTATTATTGGATACTTGTTGATTGCTAGGACCTTGTTGGTTGTTGTATGGAACATTTCGGTTATAATTCTGGTTTTGATTGTAGATTGGTCTTGGCGGTTGATAATTATTCTGATAATTATTTCCAGGCCTTTGGTTTATGTAGGAAACATTCTCTCTTTGTTCCATTGTTAGTTCAATACTGAGACAATCTTTTGTTAAATGTGGTCCTCCACACTGCTCACAACTAATTCGTATTGAGTGTATATCTTTAGTCATCTTTTCCATTCGTCTCTCGACAGCATCTATCTTTGCAGAAATGGAATCAAAGTCATGGCTAGAATCGGCTCTAGCTGCTTTAGATGATCTAACGATATCGTTTTCTTAGTGCCACTAATGTGAGTGGGAAGCAGTGTTATCAATAATTTTATAAGCATCAGTTGCGGTTTTCTTCATAATGGAACCACCAGCTGCTATGTCTATGTCTTTTTTTGTAGTGATGTCACATCCTTGGCAGAATATTTGTACTATTTGACAAGTGTCTAAACCATGTTGCGGACATCCTCTTAATAACTTTCCAAATCTTGTCCACGTCTCATATAGAGTTTCATTTGGCTTCTGTGTGAACGTAACAATTTCTCCTTGAAGTCTCACGGCTTTAGATGCCGGAAAGAATTGTTTAAGAAATTTTTCAACTAAAACGTCCCATGTATCAATCGCCCCTTCAGGTAACGATTCCAACCAATCTTTGGCTTCTCCCTTTAAAGTCCAGGGAAATAACATGAGATATATCTGTTCATCTTCAACTTCTCTGATTTTAAATAGTGTACAGATCCTATTAAATGTACGAAGATGTTCATTTGGATCTTCCTTCGACGCACTACTAAATTGGCATTGATTAGTCACCATGTGTAGGATTTGTCCTTTGATTTCATAATCTGGCGCATTAATGTCAGGTTGAGTAATTGCGTGACCTTGGCCAGTGCGTTTAGCTCTCATTCGGTCTTCCATACTTAGAGGTTCCAGATTCTCCTTGATTGAATTTGTTGAATCTGAATCACTATAGGATTCTGATTTAATGGTTGGTTCCTCAACAATCTCTGTTTGAATGATTGGTAGTTCCGGAGAAAAGATTAATGGTTCAGGATCTATGAATTGTCCCTGAATATTCTCCGAATTCTCAATTGTGAGGTCGGGTTCAAAAAATGGATTATCAGAAATTTGAATTGAAGTACTTGGTCGACTGGATGACGATTCTAAAGAAAAATCAACGGCGACAATATTTTCTAGATGTCTTGATCTGGTTACAGGTGGTGAACGTACAAAAGGTGGTGAACGTTTTGCTCGGTGCATTCACTGAATATCCTATTAGTTTTTAAAAAGAAAGAAAAATTATATAAGTTATCCAATTAATAGACTTTTCTGATTTTGCCCACGTTTCAAATAGCCAAAAGATGCAGCAGAGGGGCAGGATTCGTTTGGTCTCAATATAATTGAGTACTGTTTGGCTCCAATAACCCGGTCCACGTACAAATCCAACTATTACTACGAACCAGAAAATTTTGATGTCTATCAATTTAACCACTTAAAATAATTTTTTCGTTTGAAATTTAAAGAAATTTTAGATAAGAAATAGAAAAAATCTAAGTCCTAAAAACTAGAGAGTCAAGAAATAAAAAAGAAAAAGAGCGCGTCGAAAAACGTCGAAAAATAAAAGGTCGAAAAATAATAAAAAGAACGTAGCGCGTCGAAACTTAAAAGGAACTAAAAACTAAGAATTAAAAGTTGCGTCTAAAAATATTAAAGCTTAAAAGAAATACTATATCCCAAATGGCAATAACTTAAAAAGGGACTAAATTTTATAAAATGGCGTCGCAAAATTCTAGAGCACCTAAATCTTAGTCTAAAGAAAAAGCACTTAAGGAATTTTACGGCAAAGCCTAAAAATCTAGAAATAAAAATAACTATGGCAAAAACTATGACTTAAAACTAAATTCGAACGAAAAATACAAATATTACGCTAAAACGAATAAAAAGAAACAAAATATAAAAATATACTGAAAGTTGTAAAAAGTACAATTTTTATAAAAATATTATTTTTATATTATTTATTTTATAAAACTATTAATTTTATAATTTATTAAAACTAATTAAACTAAATAAAACAAATTAATTAAAAACTAAACTAAATTAATTAAATAAACAACCCTAATTAGGGTTATAATAATAATAATTATAATATACTCCGTAATTAATACTATTTAGGGTTTACTGTGGCGTGTCAGATAGCTTCATGCGAACGCGTGAAGTTTTGCCTTCGGGCTCATGCGATCGCATGAGCTAGGATTTTGGACCACGGTCTGGGCTGCTACAGTACCAGGCTGAACGATTTTTTTATTATTATTTTTTTCTGTTTTATATTAATACAAAATATTTAAATAAAATTTATATTTTTACAAACTAAAAATAAAAATAAAGAAATTTTATAAAACTTAAATATTTAACAAACTCTTTAAAAATATATAATTTTTGTTTTTCTTTTTATATTTTCATATATTTAAAACGTATTTTTACAAAAACGTATTTTTACAAAAGCGTATTTTTATAAAAGTAAACTAAAAATTAATAAAAATCCTTTATTTTTATTTTTATATATAGCGTTGCGCTTCCGGCGTTTAAACAAGAATTTCCCCGGCAGCGGCACCAAAAATACTTGATGTTATGCGAGGTGTATATAAAATAGTATTATTTTTACAACGAAATACTATTAAATGCGATACAATTTTACACAAGATATTTATTTATTTATAGAATGGATATACCTAAACCTTGCTACAACACTTATAGGCAGTGTACCTAATCGTACAGTAGTGTAGTTTTTAGTAAGTCCGGTTCTTCCACAGGGAACTCTTAAACAAGCTTAACGCTATATTTTCTTAAAAACTATATTTGTAAAAATACAAAAATATATATAAGTAGTATTATTATTATTATAAAAGGGGGGTTTTTTATCGTTTAATGACCGGTTTATCGATTTTAAAACTTTAGTCGCAATTAAAACCTAATGTAAAATACTAAAAATAAATACAACTTAATTTAAAGCGTAAAGTAAATAACGATAATGAAATTGCGATAAATAAAAATGCGATAAATAAAAACTATGACAATTAAAGAGTACGATAATTAAAAGTGCAATTAAATACAATGACAATAAATAAAAGTGCGATAATTAAAAGTGCAATTAAATATAAAATAAAGGAAATTAAATATGAAATAAAGGAATTATGCTTATTTAAACTTCCGTAATCATGATGTTTGACGTGTTGTTTTTAGTTTATTCTCATGGGTTAATTGTCCTTTGTCCTGGATTATTCGATATGTCCATACGAATTTGTCCATAATAGTCCATTAGTCATAATCATAAAGTGCGAAAGTCTTCGTCAAATTATTCTTATTCCCGAAGTCAAATATTCCAACTAATTGGGGATTCGAATTGTAACAAAGTTTTAATACTTTGTTTAATGAATACACCAGGTTATCTACTGCGTATAAACCAAGGTTTTACTACTTTGTTAACAATTACACCAATTACCCTTGAATGTAATCCACCCCTGTTTCAACAAGTCTATTAACTATTAATCCAGTTCCGTGTCCGGTAAAATGAACAATTATTGGTATTTATAGATATCCCGCCCACCGTACCCAGTCAAGCGTATATGGTTATATATAAATACGTCAAATTATAAGTCTATATATTAAATTAACGAGGTATCATTTAGTTAATATAAAGCCCATTAATAGCCCATAGTCTAATTTCCACAAGTGTCGTTCTTTTGTCCAAACCTCAATTATGGTACAAAGCCCAATTACCCAATTTTAAATATTTTAACCCAACATCATGATTACTTCGTCTTAAATAAACATAATAATAACTTAGCTACGAGACATTAATTTAAAATTAACAATAACCATAACTTACAGTGATTAAAAATAGCGTAGCGTTACACGGACAGAATTTCGACTTACACCCTTACAACATTCGCTAACATACCCTTATTATTAGAAATTAAAATTAAAATTAAAATTAAAAAATATATATATATATATATATATATATATATATATATATATATATATATCTTACGTATAAGAGAGAAGAAAAAGATGTGTTTAACATCGATCAAAACCGCGAAATTTATAGGCATGTGGGCTGAAAAGGTGTGCCATGCGATCGCATGGTGGTAGGTAACAGCTCACAATTCTTTGTTTTCTTGTTTGTCGACGTTTTAATAAATAAATATAATATATAAATAATTATAAGAATTATTTAAATATTATATTATATTTATGTGCATAGTTGACTTGTAATTTTTAGTCTGTTGCGTCTAGCGTTGAGAGTTGACTCTGGTTCCGGTTCCGGATTTTCGAACGTCCTTGCGTACAATTTAATATCTTGTACTTTGCGTTTCGCGTCTTGTACTCTTGTAATTTTGAGACGTTTCTCATCAATAATTGGAACTATTTTGATTGTATTTTGTACTTTTGAGCTTTTTGGTCGTTTGCGTCTTCAATTTGTCGAATCTGTCTTTTGTCTTCACCTTTTATTATTTAAACGAATATCACTTGTAAATAGAACAGTTGCAACTAAAAGCTTGTCTTTCTTGAGGGATAATGCTATGAAATATATCTTCGTTTTTAGCATTATCATCTGCATAATAATTCATTCGAGGAATGTTTTGCTTGTGTCTATCTCGTCAAACATTTATAAAAGCATTTCATGTATTCGCAGTTCAAAATATATTTTAAAAGCATTTAATAAAGTAGTTGTAAAAACAGCGCATGTATTCTCAGTCCCAAAAATGTAAAGAGTAAAAGGGAATCAAATGAACTCACCATACTGTATTTTGTAGTAAAAATACATATGACGCCATTGAACAAGTGTAGGGTTGGCCTTGGATTCACGAACTTATATCATTTGTATATTCATTAATACATATACTTGTAATCGAATTTATATATCTTTAGTTTTGTATTAAGATTAATATATATATATATATATATATATATATATATATATATATATATATATATATATATATATATATATATATATATATATATATAATTTTATTAATACTTATCATATATTATAATGTTCATTTGATATATAATTTAATTAACGTTATATCAATATAGATGACATTATATTAGTTAAAACGTAATATTATGTAATATTAGTATACTTATATAATAAATATATTCTTATATAATTTTCTTTAGTTTGAAAAATATTTATGATAATAGTACTAGAATAAGGATATTTATAGTTATAATACTAATAATAATGATAATGATAATAATAATAATAACTTCAATAAAGATGGCAATTTTGATAATAATGATAGGATAAAATGATAGTTTTCATAAAGATAATATTTTTAACAATAATGGTACTTTTAATAAACATGATGCTTTTTAATATAAATTTTACTAATCATATTACTAATAATACTAATATTAATGTTAAATAATAATTCTAATACTAACTATTAATAATAATGTTACTTAGTACTAGGACTAATTTTAATGATAACCAGTGGATAATTTTTAGTAAAAATGACAATAGTAATAATAATTTTCAATAATAACAATACTAATAACGATAATAATCCTATCAATGATAATATTAATAGTAATACTTATGTTACTACTAATAATTATAGAAATGGTACTAATATTAATATAAATGAAAATAATAATAATTTGTATCATTTTTCATAATAATATTTATATACAAGATTTCTATATTTATTATCTTATCAATATTATTAAAACCTACATATTCATAGTTATAATAATCAGAACCTTCGCGTTTAATTTATAGACTAATGACGATAATTTCTTTTAAAAACTTATTTGTAATCATGATAATATTACTAGCCATAATACAATAATAATACTACTAATAATAATACTAATAATAATACTAATAATAATAATATTAGAAATGATAATACTACTAGTTTTTTCTAAATGATAATACTAATAATAATAATAATGATAATATCGTAATTTACATTAATGAAGTTAATAATACCAACCATAATAATAACTAACAAAATGACTATAATTAATAATATAAAAACAATAATAACAATTAATAATAATAATAATAATAATAATAATAATAATAATAATAATAATAATAATAATAATAATAATAATAATAATAATAATAATAATAATAATATAATAAAGGAAATAATAACTAATAATATAATAAAGGAAATAATAACTACCTCCAATATTCGGATATATAAAAAAAAATGTCTCAGCCGGGTCTCGAACCCAAGACCTCTCATTCATACCAACACCCCTTAACCACTCCTCTATCATTGCTTTCTCTGATTTATACCCAGTAACAAGTAATATGTCCTATACCTATCTGTTTCTTTAACCTTCTTCTCTTTCACAGAACATATCGACCAAAAAATCAAACCATCATACAATTGGTTAACTAAGCGATTTTTTTAGGACTTTCAGACAAATTATAATCAACCTATA
The DNA here is from genome assembly GCF_046630445.1 of Rutidosis leptorrhynchoides. Classification (NCBI taxonomy): domain Eukaryota; kingdom Viridiplantae; phylum Streptophyta; class Magnoliopsida; order Asterales; family Asteraceae; genus Rutidosis; species Rutidosis leptorrhynchoides. The sequence goes on along the minus strand of NC_092333.1, from coordinate 266,196,915 downwards.
TTTATCTTGAATTAATTTGAAAGCGAAAAAAATTAAAAAAAATAACAGCAAAGCTGCTGCCGCTGTTACTTTTAAAAAAAAATTATTGAATTTTGAATTCGAGAACGTTTTAGCTCATAATTTCAACATGAAGTGGGTTGGAAATCTTTTTTAGAAACTCTATAGTTCATCAATTTTACCAGAAACGTCAAAACAAATACGAATTTGGTGATGAACAATTCGTTTGACTTTTTAAATAATAACTTTGACCTCAAAATTAGCTTTCGATATGTAAAATTGAGACTTGTAACTTTCCAAAAAGTTTACATGAAAGATTTATAACAAAACTGTGTTAGTAGATTTTGAAATACCAATCGAACTCTAGTTTTTGCAAAATTAGACCAAGAACGGGGGACGGCATCAGTTCTTCAAATTTTGTTTGAATTTTTGGATAATGACAGAGGGTAATAATGTGTAATTGGTATTGCTGTTAGATGTTGGATTGTTGAAGTAAAATTACAGAGATAATTGATAGTTTTATAGTCTAAAATTGTCGACAGCCAGAATTATTCAGAAGAAAAATAAAATAAAAGAAATAAAAAAATATAAAAGTCGATTGAGACACACAACTGAAATTGTTTGTATATGTGAAATTGGTACGACTAGTATCCAGTTTAGGGACAAGAAATCAAATTTAAAATAGTGGGATAGCTACTTGCAATTGATTCCAATCCCTTTACTTGATTTTTCTTTTATAAAAAATAATTTTAATAATAATAATTTTATTAATAATAAATAATAATAATACTGAATATTGTTAATAATAATAACATAATAATAATACTATTAATAATAATTATCCTATTAATAATAATAATTAGAATAATAATACTAATAGTTATAATAATGTTTATAGTATTATTAAATTGTATTATTTTTATATTAATTATAATAATAATAAATATATATAATAATAATAATTCTTAATGACAATACATAATAATATTACTGGTAATAACAAGTTACACATTTACATTTACATTTATTTATTTATATATTTTATATTATAATAATATTAATAATACAATTAATAATATTACTATTAATATTAATTATAAAAATGAGAGTGATACTAAATACATTGATATAACACTATATTTAAATCTTGTAATTAAATTTAATATATTAATATTACATATATACTTTTTAATATATATATATATATATATATATATATATATATATATATATATATATATATATATATATATATCTATATATATAATAACATATTTTGAACATTTAATTTTTATTCCTTATAACAATATAATAATTATTATTTATAGAAATCATATATATATATATATATATAGATTCATAATAATAATGTGTGTGTGTGTATATATATATATATATATATATATATATATATATATATATATATATATATATATATATATATATATATATATATATATATTAGTAACTTTTTTTATTCTATTTATTATTTTACATTTTTAATTTCAAATGATTAAGTGTACTTTATTATTTCAAAATATTATATATACACTTATATTTGTATTTATATCCATATATGTATTTACATATTTATTTACACACAATTGTTCGTGAATAATCGGGCATAGTTAAAGGTCAAATAATTTCATGAAACAGTTCAAAATTTATGAGACTCAACATTATAGACTTTTCTTATCATGTCGGAAACATATGAAGATCAAGTTTAAATTTGGTCGAAAATTTCCGGGTCATCACATAATGTACGGAAAAGAAACGTTGAAGTTTGAAGATGTTACTAGCAAGCTCCTATCCGAGGAGAACAGATTGGAAGGTAACGGAGTCTCATCATCAGAAGCTACGGTACTGTTGTATTCGGATAGGCAGAAGAGAAACTCTAGAAAGAATCTGACATGCTGGAAGTGCGGGAAGGCTGGACATGTAAGCGTTAATTATCCCGGTGGAGCTAATCAGGCAAATGGCTCCAAAGATGCTAACATTGTCTCTGTCGTTACGGAGAGTGACGAATTCTTCTGAAGTCACGTCATCCTCATGGTGTGTCCTCGCCACCATGGAAAGGGATATTCGTTAGCGGTTCCACAATTGCACATGGGCATTGGTTTGGCGTTTATGCAGGTTGTGTGGTGGAAACGGATGTTGTAGCTGATGAAACTTCCAGGGAAAGCCAAACAGGAAGTTGCACCATAACAGTTCAGCTGGGTATACAACATGTGTCGCTATAAAATGCTTGGAATGTGATATTCTAAGTGTTATACTCTTTATGGTGGAGTATGATAATTCTGTTTAGAGTTATGATTGTCTGTTATGACAATGATTGCCGGGTCTTGACAATGTTCGATGAAGATGCAAATTTTATTTCTTGGGTTAGAGGTAATATCAGCGGCATGAAGATGAGGATCTTGAAGTTGTCGTCGAGGAAGCATCTACGTCGGTTTCTTTTGCAAAGTGGAAGCATGGTTATCTTCTTCTATCCAAAAGGTGGAGATTTGTTGGTTATAGTTTTGGTTAGAAGAAATGGATATGGTTGTTTTGTATTTGTGAATGGATGTTATCCCACATAGGTGGGAGGAAGAAGTGGGAGGGGGGTGACTTGATTATAAAAGGAGTGTTAAGCCTCACTTTCAAATTGCACCAATCAATACATTTTAAGTATTTGATTATTTCTTTCTTTCTTACCCTTGTTTGAGAGTTGTATTAGTTAAATATTTTGGAGAGTGTAGTTGGCTTAAGAGAGTCGTCTATATCATTGTAACAATTTGTGATATAGTGTATTTCTCTCTTTGGGAGCCGGTGGTTTTTCTCCTGTTTTGGAGTTTTCACGTTAAATCTTGTGTTGTGTATTGTTCTTATTTCTTTACTATTATTGTTGAGCTGGGTGGTGGGAATTAGTGAGACCGTAATTTTCTAACAATTTGATGAGATGGTTTAGTAGTTTAGGCTTGAATTGCATTTTCATAGGTTTTGGCTGAACCAGTAGGTTTCCAACCTTCAAAGCAGCTGCTTTTACGCTCAAATACAAATGAAATTCGTGCTCAGCTCAAGTCAGCAGGATCTATCTCTTATGCAAGGTTTATTGATGAATGTTACCTATTATTGTAAATCTATATTTTTTATATAAAGTCAAAAAGGCGCTCTCGTGCAATCTAAACAAGACAAACTTACAGAATCAAAGAACCTAACAAATGTAGGCGGAATACACTCATGATCTGCTTCACAAATGGGAGATTGGGTCGAAATCTATTTGTGAGATTCATAAGCATAAACATAAGTGAGTGAGGAGACCTGATTCAAATTAAAAAAGAACTTCTAGGAAGGTACCCATTCCAACCATTGAACTATGTCATGGTTTCCCTATGGTAAACAAACATGTGTGAATCAGACAAATGTTTGCAAACGATAAAATTGGGTATGAGTCAAACGAGAAAGTAATATATAAACCTTGTTTAACCAAACAACATTTGATGTGCAAACAAAATCTATGATTAAACCTATGCCAGCAAATCATTGATACAATATAATAGAGGCAGCATGGTTATAAAAGCGAGTAGCAGTAACGATCTTTCAATTTGTACTAGTAAGAAATGGCCATGAGAGCAAGTATTGGGAGCATACTGATTGTTTTCCTTGCCATTTCGATAATGGCAGACGCACAATTCATCCCCTGTTGCCAGGAAGGGATCAGCATCGAGTGCTGCCCTACTGCTACAACAACCGATAAAACTCAAGTTACCGACGCCACCACAACCACTACCACCCAAGGAAAGTATCGATCTAACATGGTCTTCATCCATGCGAATCAACAACCTTGACTCATCAGGCCGGCCACCCACCAAATAAATGTTTCAAATAAAAGGATGCAGTTTCAGTTTATTTGTCATTTTTTTTCTCTTATCTCTAGCACACCTATAAACACTTCCCTGTTGTGTTGTGAATCTGAATCATAAATAACACTGTATGCATCATCTTGTACTATGTATTGTTAAAAAAGCTTATAACATCATAAAATGGACATGGATGACAGGTCATCAACAGAACGTTTCTGAAAGCAAAATCATAACTTGATATAAGGTCTTGCATACATTAGCATCCACGGCCATGCAAATTTATACAAAAAAACGCTAAAAGAAACAAACAAGGTCATTATATTTAGTAACAAAACAAAGTCATATGCACCATCACAGCTCAAACTTGCACTAGAATTCATTTGTATGTACAGAGTCAAATGACAAGTCTAGATACCCAGGGTGATTGGGGTCATGATATAATAGTAGATTAGTAACATTACGCTTTCACTAAATCACCATCTAGTCTAGTCATATGTAATACAAGTGCATTATCTTGCTGTCATTGTTGACTTTTTTGTGAATAATTTTAACCTCGATGTACCCAAGTATACACCGTCAGTTCTAAGCGAGATCCATGATAATCCTTTGTAGGAATTGGCATCATGTATATTCAAACTGAGATGGTCTTGGCCAGCTTAAAATTTATAGAGTCAGAGCCAGGAGCAGTAATCAAGTTTCCAGAATCAGACATATAAAAGTTGTTGTAATTAATTCTGGTAACTAAATCTGCCAAATGCGGAAATTGACCCACATTAAGCTTGAAAGATAGAACCTGCAACAAACAAAGTATATATAAACATGTATATATTCAGTAGCCAGATTGAAAATGTCAGTGAAAATGTGAACGGAAGGATAAAAAGAGTACCCTGAGGAGGAAGGCCATACAATCATCAAACTGTTTCTCAATGCGATCTACTTCTTTCTCACATCTGGCTTTAATTGCAGAAACTGCTCCACCACTACTTAATGTCTGCTGAACCGAATAAAAATCTAGTGCTAGTCCAAGTATACTGTTGATCCGACTTGCAATCAATGCCCACTGTACATTAACAAAACAAAAATCATCCATTATTTCACCTGTTGATTCTTTTATTTTAATATATTTACATGAAAACCGCTGTTGTAAAAGTCGCCTATGTCGGTCGATGCGTTGGTTTCGAGACTAGCCCGTCCCGACTCGCCCAAAAAATGCCTTAAAAGTCAGGTCAAAGTTGGGCCGAGTCTGTCAGAGTCGCTCAAAGTCAAAGTGGGTCAGAATTTTAATATTTTTAAAATTAGATTTTGTGCCCTATATTTAAGTTTTATGTTCGATGTATTTATGTGTAATATAAATATTTATGTTTAATGTTTAATTTATTTATTACTAAAAGTCAACGTTAGTCAACGTCCGACCCGTCCCTGACTCATGACATTTACAACCTTGATGAAAACACATGCAAAACCAACAGAAACATGTTACTGACCAGCTTGTCTGGAACTACAAAGCATTGACGTTGAATTGAGAGTAAGTAGGCTTCGTGTACTTCGATCACTTCATCAAGAGATCCAGCAGCTGCCATACCTTCACATAATTCACTCCATGCGCTGTGGTATACCTATATACATGTATTATCTTCTTACTAATGATCAAATGATCTTACACATATGTTCATAACCACATACAAGGAAAAAGATTTAATAATAAAACATGCACACAATAAGGTGTATAGGCTATTACTCTGTCCATAACATACTGATGAAACGCATCAACAAAATGAAGAAGTTTTTGCTCCACCAACCACCTATGCTTGCGGTTAACTGTCGTTGCACCTCGTTCCTTGAAAGATAAGTAAATCAACCATCATTCAGTTGGAAACCAACACTGACATTCAATAAAAACAGAAGGCATACTATAAATGAGGTCATAAGAAACCAGAACTCGTATACGTCCTTGTAACCAGTTTTAACACACATTTTAGATAAAAATTACAATGGAATTTTTTTTATAACTTTCCATACATGTCAGTTTATGATAGAGGTATGCAGGGGCCTGCAATAATTTTCTTGTAGATTATTTTGTTAGTACGACACAGGCCCATCTAATGAGCCATGCTTACCTTGGTCAGACTCTCCAATTACGTATGGGATCAAACCTTTCGAGGAGCGAAACATACTTTTCCAGCAGCACGACAAAGCTTGATTGAAGGCCACAATTTACATGCATGTTTGACCAAAGGGCCTTTGGTCTATCGCTATCGAGTAAACTTATCAACCTCTTGAGGGTGTGTGTATGTTTTCCGTTACAAAAAAAAAAAAAAAACATACATGTTTGAGTCCTTCAATGCACTTACCTTATCTTTATGGTAATTTCCTTTTGAACAACAATATATCTTTATGGTCATTAGTACCATAATTGTTTGTTTAGTGCTTTCTATAACTCTTTTGCAACTCTTGATCAGTACGAGCGTACTATACCTTAAAATTTTCAAGAACTATTTGTTTCTTTAGTTTTCAGCCCAATACAAGGCGTTTAACGCTTACTTCTGGACATGGAAAAAAAGCTTGAAAATCAAGATTTAATTTCTGAGTGTTTAATCCACTAAGGAGTCAATAGTAGATTGTTGTTGTTTGTGTGGTGCTACTGCTTTATCACTAATATCTTTTGCCAAATTGATAGATATTGGTCGTGTTTAATATTACTATCCCTTGATCTATTCAGATTAATGGGCTTGGTGTTTAATATTACTATTACTAGTATAATAAACCATACAAAAAAACCAACATGCATCTAAGAATTTTTATAAAGAAAAAGAAAGAAAAAACTAATACCTTCCACATCCATCTTCGAGCTTTGTCAAGAACAAATTTGGCACGTTTGACCCTCAATAAGAAATTCATCACCTATAATGAAATGCGCATAAATTAATTTGAACTCGTACATTGAGAAAAGAAAAATGAAAAAAAAAAAAACACTACCTGGTTGTACTTCTTTAAAGCTTCAGCATTAGCAATAAGCTCAAGCGGCCAAGAAACCTACAAGTAATTATACATGATTTTCAAAAAGTGGATAACACACGTGTATATAATAGCAAAGGCTTTATGGAGAAGCAGCAAAAAAGTCACCTTGTATGTGAATTTCAGTGAGTCAAGGTCATTGATCCCGGAGAATTGCGCACGGCTTTTACGGGGACTAGAGACAAGAAATGATGTGGTCTGTTGACCATCACCACTACCGTCCGTTTTTGTGAGTGACACAACTAACGAATCTGGTGAGCTTAGTACTGTACCATCAGCAGAGTTTCTAATAGATTCCTGAAGTAGTGAAAATTTAACGTCTATAAGAGCCCATTTTTATATCTCAAACAGGGACTTATAAATCAACGAGTCACTAGTCTCGCTCTAGAAGAAGATGATGAACAAATGACACATGAATACTGTACTATACATAAGTATTATCTAATAACTAATAATACCTTAAAGTTTGAATAAAAACTCTAAGGGCATTAACAAAAGGTCAAATTTCAAAAAGGTAGCATTAATACCGAATTTCCTAATTGTGGGAAGTGAATATGATCTTTATCCTAAAAAGGACTATAAGTTCAACTTTAGGTAAAATGGATTATTGAACCTTTTTCTGAAATTCCCTATTTATATTCCCATTTTTTACCAAGTGAACTTATACAAATTTGTATTTTGTTAAAGATGATAATTGGCTTCTCCAATATAAAAATCTAGAAATACGAGTACAATTTTTTATAAAGTTTACCCATAGATCAATTAAAGATGTATATTAATGAAACGTGTCAGAGACCTGAAGGCATGTATCAACAAAGCCATTTTTAATCATAAGCATGAAAAAAGATCTCAAAACCCTGATAGTGATAAGCAGCAAGCAGTTAAAAGAAGAAAAATGATTAAGCCAACAGTAAGAAAAAAAAAAATAACATTAAAAGTGCACAAATATTAAGGATAGGAAATGCTGATACAACAACATTACAAGATGGAATATATATTCAAACCTCAAGACAATGAAAATGCTTCAACAAATCGAATAGACAAATACGGTTTATCGTACACCTATGGGAATTGGGTTTTTCCCGGACCTGATGGCTGAATCTTATTACAAGATACTTGGTTTATTGAAATCAATTGTACAGTTTTGTTTGGTTTGCAGAAAGATCAAACAGGGCTAACTAAAGTATCTTGTGTAAATTATGTTAAAGATGAAGTTACGCATTCACTAAGCAGCATATATATATACCTGTAACACTGTGTTCAACTCAAAATCGTCATCCCATGATTCTCCTTTGTCTAGCTTAGTAAAAAGTACCGTAAAAAAATGTTGCAGTAGATCACCTGAATCCAACAAGATTGCAAAGCTCGCACAAATTTCTAAAATGAATATATATATCTAACTATATATTTCTGTCACACAGCGTTAATAGAAATTACCAGAGCCTAATAGATATACATCACGCAGCACTCCCAACTCATCCATCAATTTCCAGTCACGTAGCAACTTAGAAAGTATCTGACTACCAATATGATCTACCTGAAATATTAAAATATAATAAAATTATTACTGTGGGTTTCAAAATGGCTTTCATTTATTATTTATTAAATTAAATATACCTGCTTCTTGATGTAAAAAGTAATACATTCACGTAAAATAACAACAGGAAGTGGTGTAGATTTTGGTTCAACAATTTGAATCCAGCTAAGGACTTTTGATAGAAGGGTGCTATTCTTCTGAAACGGTAAAAGCTCCGATAAAAGAAGGTCCTCCTGTTTCAGATTATTCATTAAGTTCCACATTAAATAAACAAGTGCAATACGTATACTAAAATATATTTACATACCTACCTTAAAGGATGGAAGGATAGTGGGGAATGGAAACAAGGTTTCGACCATCTTCATATCATGTTGGGAGTACACGTTTTCAGATTCGCCAAATGTAAACCCCGAGGCATAATTTGTTCCTTTAGTTATCGTAAGTTCTCGATTGGTCCCTCCAAATATAGCTTTTCTCAAGTCTTGGTCATCCATAGGAGGAAGAATATAGTTTTTCGACAAGTTTAATGATTTCCATTCGCCCCTATTTGTTTGAAGAAGCTTCTGGCAAACAGTGATTGCGGGATTTTCAGGACAGAATGAGTTAGCACCAAACTCAACACACGATCCTTCTGTTTTTCCATCATCCAAAAACTCACACCACATCTTCTCCAAACCCGGGATGTTCTCACGAGACTCGATAACAGATACGATTTTATCATTTTTCCAAAAGAAGTTAGACATGTGATCTCCATGACCAATAAGAGCTGCTAAAGACAAACAAAATATCTCCGACAAACTTAGCTGAGTGATGCAACGTTGGGTCTCATGATGTTTGCCAAGTGGTGTTGAAGATGATGTCATAGGAACATGTTGTATAAGCTGCAACGATTTTCCAGCCGAAATGATTTCTTTGGCAATGTCCTTAAAGAACATAGGACAAATGACAAGATCCCTTTCCTCTTGCCCCTTTATTTTTGACGAGACTGGCATCTTTTTTTGTGTTAAAGGATTCAGATGAGCTATGCCTTGCTTCTTATGATGAATTGATCTTAGAAGATAACTCTTTTCCCAGAACTCAGCCTCGTCTATTGCAATTGCTTTGTTAGCATAAAAGAACATCTGCAATTATTTTCCGTACAGAGAGAATAAAAATTGTAATAATCCATGGTGGTATTAATTGAATTAATTGAATACATAAACCAAAAATAAGCAGGTTGGGCATATACTATTTCCCAAAGAAAGAGATGGAAAAGTACCTCATCAAAAGGATCATCTAATATTCCCTCAAAAATCCAAGAATCGAGAACCTCAATATAGGGCAGTAAACACCCCACAAAAATATAGAGTAGCATCCTGTATGAATCTTCCTGAAAACAACATATGTCAGGTAACGATAACAACAGCAGGAAACAAGTAAAAAAGGAAAAGGAAATGTTACTACCTCACCGCCTTGCACAAGGCAGGCATCATTAAGCTTGTCATAAAGATAGTTGAGAATGTGAACTGCCATCTCAGCTGATGAAGCACGAGTATCAGGTTCAATATAGTGTTTGGGGATGGCACCACGCACAATCTGCAGTAAGTATTCTGCTCCAGCACAAAGGCTATCAACCATAAACACGTGATGAGATACATCCTTGTAATAAGCAAAAGCAATAAGGTTTGTTGATTTACAAGTAGTATAGTACTTTACCTTGTTAAAGAACTTGACAATCCTAAAAGTGTTGGAGCAGTCCCAGCATTGGGACTGTTCATCTTTACTTGTTCGTTCAACGCATTGTCTCGTAACTTCTGCTCTCAAAGAAATCGTCATTTTCGAAATCTTATTATTATTTATGTAAATGCAAATGTAGATATATATATATAAAAAAGAAAAGTTAAATTGTGAAATGAGTAATAGTATTACCCTAAGGCAAGAAGAAGCAGAGGAAGCAAATGCTCTCAAAGTAGGAGGTGAATGTGACGTAGCGATGATCTTCGAAAGCGTAATCTCAACCAACTTAAAGCATGTTGCTGAATGCATAAATTCATCTAAAACCCTACCAAGGCTTCTTTCAGATAGATGAGTAACATACAACATACCATTTTTAACTCTGTAACCACCATCTGACTCCCTCCAATCAAACAAAGGACTCGAAAACCCTTGAAGTATCTGTAACACGCCTATTACCTAAAATTGGAGTAATTTAATGTAATTTCAGCAATAATAATAAACCCTAATTATAATTATAGTAGTTAGATGACATAATGTGGTACGTACCAGATCAAATTCGTTAGTACGGCAAGAAGGTAGGGGAGATACGAAATGCAAGCCGTTACTACTAGCTTTGTTGAGCTTGGCTATCAAACTTTCACAAACTTCCATTATTTAATTGATTTCAGTCGCTCAGTGAGCATATGAACGACACGATGATGATGATGATGATTATGATGATGACATAATTAACTCTGATTTTGAATGCCGAGATGTTTCCAATGAGCAGGAAGGAATTCAATTTCGAAAACAAAGCGCCTTCCAAATCCACACCACTGGCCGATCCAGTTTTTCCCAATTTTATTTGCTTATGTTACCATTTAAATTTAATTGATTAAATAAAGTAAATTAAATGATTAAATAATTGCAAAGGTAATAATTATAAATAATAATTAATAATTAATAATTAACAACTAATCTATCTTCTATCTACCTATATCCTATATTTTTTATATACAATAAAAAAGTCAACTTCACCTAATTATTTTATTAAAATTTTAAATGAAGTAAAAATGACCTTTAGATTAAATACCATCTTTTAATAAAAACCATTAGATTGTTTAATTACTTAACATTTGTTTCTATCCTCCATTATAATTTTTTATTGACAAACCTACCTGTTAGGACCCCGAAGTTGTATAGTGTTAATGTGAATTAAGCTTAAATGAAGGTTCCTTAGAAGAGGGTTATATAAGGAACCTAAGTAGTCCTAATTAAATAGTCATTGCATTGTAAATGAGTTCTAGAAGCTGTGGAATGTAATTTTACCGATTCTCTCTCATACCGAGTCTCCTTCCTACATACCGAATCTCACTCTATCTTATCATTTCTCTCAATCTCATCATGATCTGACCTATCATTTGGTATCAGAGCTTCCAGGAAGTGATTCTACATCACTATATCGATCCAGAGATTATAGATTACAGAATCTGAATACTCTCGGTAAAATGAATCAGATTCGGTATTATCGAATTTGATAATCTGACGTTCAGATTCTTGTGATAAGTTCAGCGAAGGTGTATTAGGTCTATTAGAAAGAGTTTCGATCATCATTACAGCTTTTTAACTTCAATTATGGAGAATCAAGTTGATTTTTAGAGTTTGTGGCTAAACTCTCGGTATTGCTTAATTCAAGCTTAATTCTGGAGTTTTGTGAAGATTTAAAGATTCAGTTGTGTTCGTGAGGTGTTAAATCACATTTCTGTCGGTTCAATTTCTCCAATTCTTCAAGTTTTGAAGATTTGATCAACACTCGGTATCGTAACTGTTATACCGAATCTGCTTCATTACTGAAAATTCATCTTAAGTGTTGCAGATTGTGGTGTGTTTGTGATTCTATCACATTCGGTTTGATCATACGCAGCTAATTGGTGTGGTTTGAGAAAGGATTCTGTTATATTTCTAAGTTTTAGACTTAGACTCGGTATTGTCAACTGCTACAGTTGACATTCGGTATCATGAATATTCGGTATCATTGATATTCTGTTTGTTACTAACTTGTGTTCTTGTGCAGCAAGGTTACCGAATCTAATTCAAGGGTATTGGATTGAGTTTACACATAATATTTTACAGAATTTGACTACCGAGTCATTTACCGAATCAGAATCTCGGTTTCACTTAATTCTTTGGTTTTAAGTATTCTGAGGCTTCAAGTTGTGTGGTTACCGAATCCATACCGAATTTGGGTGTGTTACTTGTAATTTTTATCAGTTTCTGATACAGAATCTGGTTTACCGAATTGTTACCGAATCTGCTACAGTACCGAACCACTTACCGAATCTGCTACAGTACCGAATCTTTACCGAATCTTACATTCTTGTTAGATTTTATACTGAACCCTGATCATAGATTGTGTTTAATACCGAATCTATACCGAATCTACCTCAATTTAAGATGTCTACACAAGATACTCTTATCATTGGATCAGATTCCCGACCTCCAGTGTTGCTTGATGACAAGTACACTTAGTGGCTTCATCGTATCACTCAGTACATAGACTATAAGGGTGAGAAAGCTAAACATATATGGGCTTCTCTGAGAGATGGTCCAGTTGTTGATTCCGGATACTGGTATGCCAATTCCAGTCTATGAACTTTCTGGTGATAAACGTGAAAGAGCTCAGGGTGACATAGAGGCTAAGAATATTGTCATGCAAGCTATCCCATATGAGCTATTTGAAAATATTGATAGCAACACTACTGCAAAAGATATATGGGATGAGATCAAACGACAACAAGAAGGTTATGACATGTCAGACGTTACTAAATTGAATAAGGCTCTGGGATTGTATGAAGATTTCAAGCAGGAACCAGAAGAACAACTCAAGGATACCTACCGTCATTTCAATGGTGTTCTCAATGAGTTGAAAAGGTGTAAGATTGTAAAAGTACATGCTGAAGTCAACATGAAATTCCTCAAAAAGCTCAATGCTGATTGGCTTCCTTATGGAACCATTGTTCGATCTACCAAAGAGATTGACAAGTTGACTATTCATGAGCTTGTTGGAGTTCTTATGCATTACCAACCTGAGGTGTCTAAACTTCAAGAAGGAAGGAAAGAGTCTTCTCCGAGCGATCCTCTTGCCCTAATTGCCAAAAAGAAGAGCAAATCATTTACAACTTCCAAAAGCTTGTCCAAGAAAGTGCTTGTTGAAGAATCAACTGATTCTGAAGAGTTGAATCTTTCTGATGTTGATGATTCTCACCTTGAATTAGTCAAGATGGCAGCCATGTTCACAAACGCCTTGAACAAACACAAGTTTAAAGGCAAATCAAGCAATCAACGCAAACACTCACCATCTTCCTCGTACTACAAGAAAGCTGATCAATCCAAACAGCAACGTGCTGATGATTCCAAGAAGGAAGATTCAATCTGTTTCAATTGTGGCAAAGCTGGTCATTACTCTCGTGAGTGCAAGATGCCTAAGAAGAAGGACGCAGCTTACTACAAGAAGAAAATGTTGATGGCTAAGATTGTGGAAACTGGGGGAGAGCTGAAACCGGTTGATGATACTTGGTTTAACTGGACTGATGATTCAGACTCAGAGGTGGAACATGCAAATGTCTGCAAGGTGACTAAGCTCATCAAAGCTAAGGAAGCATTGGAGAATTCTGACTCAACATCTGACGATGATGAGGTACAATCAACTGAAATCTCACCTGATATTATAAAAATGCAAAATGACTTGATGACGAATCTGGTCTCAATGTCAAAAGAAGTCAAAGGCTTAAAATCTGAAAACAAGATTTTAAAAGATAAAATCAAACTAAATGAGACCAGACCTTCCTCATCCAAATTACAAACAGATGTGCAACGATTGACTCTCCAACTCAACTCTACGGAAACTGAGTTGGAAGATCTTAAAAAGACAATTCATCCGATTAAAGTCGAACGAACTGATTATCGTTTAAAATCTGAACGACTTGCAGAAAAAGTTCAATTCTTAGAAAAAGATCTTTCTGATTTAAAAAACCAACATGAACCCACACTTTCAAAGCTAAACAAGAAAATTATTCATTTGAAAAATTCCATAATTGAAAAAGACACTGAAATTTCTTCATTGTCAAAAGAGTCTGTTCAAATGAAAGCACAACTTGCTCGATATGAGGAGAAACTCTATCGAACAGAGCAATCCAAAGCTATCATGGATATGGAACTTTCAAAACAAACGATTTTCATGAATAGACCAAAAACAATTCATGGTGAAAAGTGGGGGTTGGGTTATGAAGATCCTAAGATCATAGATGGAGCTTCCAAAAAGATTCCAGGATTATACATTCTGATTACTTTCAAGCTGGTTTACCACCGCATTTTGTGCATTATTCTGATGCTGATTTTGATGATATTATTGTTAACCACAAATCTAAAAAATACTATCAAATTATTTTGATGCTGGTTTACCACGGTCACATTCTCTTGGTTCAAATTTACGTTGATGACATTATTTTTGGTTCCACATCCCCGGCCTTATGCAAAGAATTTGGTGACCTTATGGCCAACAAATTCGAAATGAGCATGCTTGACCAGTTAAATTTATTTTTGGGGTTACAAGTAAAACAATTACCAAACGGGATTTTTCTCAGTCAAACAAAGTATATCAATGATATGCTAACACGTTTTAAACTAACTGCTTTAAAACCAATGACAACCCCAATGAGAACTTTACTGGATGCTGATACTAATGGGGAACCCTTTGATATTACGCTTTATCGAAGCATGGTTGGTTCTTTAATGTATCTGACTGCAAGTCGACCTGACATTACACATGCTGTAACTGTCTGTGCCCGCTTTCAGTCAAACCCTAAGAAATCTCATTCCAAAGCGGTTGTTAGGATTTTTCAGTACCTTAAAGGTACACATAACCTTGGGATCTGGTATCCTCATGGATTCGATTTCAATCTCACTGCTTACACTGATGCGGATCATGGCGGTTGCCATGTTGATAGAAAAAGCACATATGGATCAATTCAGATGTTGGGGAATAGGCTAGTTGGTTGGTCATCCAAAAAAGCAGAACTGTGTGTCTTTATCAACAGCTGAGTCTGAGTACATTGCTGCAGCTCATTGTTGTTCACAAGTTTTGTGGATGCAAATTCAACTTTCAGACTATGGCTTTAAGTATTCTAAGACCCCGATTTACTGCGATTCACAAAGTGCTATTGCAATAATAAGCAACCCGGTCCAGCATTCTAAGACTAAACACATAGATATTCGCTATCATTTCATTAAGGACCATGTAGAGAAAGAGGATGTAGAGTTATACTTTGTGCCTACCAGAGTGCAATTAGCTGACATGTTCACTAAGCCCTTAGATGAACTTAGGCTAAAGTCCTTGATCAAAGAGATTGACATGGTAGAGTATAGTGCTTGATATTCCTTAGATCTGTTGGGACTTATTCTTGGGATCTTGTGTTTAGGGGGAGTAGATACATTCTAGGGGGAGCAACTACTTTCATATGCTTTGGATATCATCTTTTAAGGGGGAGCCTTTAGATTTATGATAACTTCCTGGATATAATTGTTCAATGGTTACGTAAGGGGGAGGTAACTCATTGATACCATATTTCAAAGGGGAGTTAATTCATTTTCTTGGAAATTTTATCAAAATGCTGATTTACTTTCTTGTATTTCACATTTTGAGGGGAGAAAATGAGAAAATTACTCAAAAATATTGTTTTTCAAAAAGTGAATTCATAAATTCTTTGTTTTATATCTGAAATAATTCACTAAGGCTTGTATACATCTCAGTATGCAACCCGTTTTAACAATTGGTATCACTGAAGATTTGTACTTTGTTCACTAATTCAAAGTTCTTTTAAGTACAAATCTTATTTAAAAAAAAATTCATAAAAATTGGAAAAGATAAAATCCAAAAATATTTGATTTTTACTGAATAAATGTTATTTTTAGCATTATACCGAATCTGACATCCAACAGTACAGATTCGGCAAGTTCAAAGTTTTCAAAAATTTTCTCAGAATTGTTTATCATGAAAAGATTGAAATGAATTTTAATAGGAAAAATCAATTTGTCAAGATTTTGAAGTTAAATTGATAAAATTTTGAAAAGTGGACTGTATTCGGTAAAATAAGCCCATTCGGTAAAGCCCATTCGGTACTTTATCTTCGGCATCTATAAAAGGAGAGTCAAAGTCAAACTAACTCTCTTACTGTGCTTAATTACCTACCGAGTCTTATTGAACATACCGAATCTGCCTAATCTACCGAATCCGTTCTTCTGTTCTTCAAATCTTTGGTATAATTTCATTTTAATCATTGCTTTAGATACATACGTGTAGAACTGAGATAATTAAATGTTTTTCAACCAGAAAAGATCAAAATAACTGGATTGTGACTCTTAATTTTGAAATTTTGTTGATTATACCGAGTCTGAGTCGTATTCTACTAATCTTTGATTAAACTCAATTGATTTGGTTAATTAACATGAGTTCTTGTCTACTCTGAGTTATATTAATTGATCTATCATTTGACCAAGTTTGATTACATGTTTAATTGATTGTTTGATGGATTCTATATCTACCGAATATGTTCTATCTACAGTACCGAGTCTATTCATACGATTAACATGTTGATCTGCTTCTAATTGAGTGGTTAATTGATTATGGTTGTGATTTTACATGATAGAATATGCATTTTTGAATGACTTTATGTTAATTTTGGAGATACCGAATCTGTTCTTCTCTTGATACCAAGTCTAACTTTTGGTACCTTGAAACTTTCTGATTTTTATCTTCAAACACTTTTTATTTTATATCTTTCTGATCTGAAAACTCAAGCTTATTTGGTTACAGAATCTCAAGTTTTCATGACTACCGAATCTGCTTGTATTGTGTTTAAATATTGACTAAGTGTTGTTCAGATTCTTTGTGTTATATAATTGATTTTGCATGATGAATTTGTATTGTGATAAATATCATATGAATGTCATGATTGTCAATTACTTGTTCATATTTGAGTATAAAGGATTTTTATATCTTTGAAAAATCATAAAAACCATAAAATATAAAAGATAAAACATATACAAAGGATTTCAAAGGCAAATAAGAATAGAGATATATGCTTTATGTTAAATATCTTGTGGTCTTCTATTTCTTATTTATACAGCTAAATGACGAACAATCACTTCATTAACTCTGAAACCAACATTCCCTGCAACTACTGGACTGCAATTCTAGAGAGACACACTCTGTGGCCTGCTCTAAACTCTACAGTCAGCGTACCTGTAACAGATCTGGAGCTACTTAACAGAACAATTAGGTTTTTGGAAGCTACACAACCTACTGCTGAAAATCCAGAGGGAACACAAGCTCGTTTTGAATTTCAACTGAGAGGAGTTCAAGGGAGGAGGAGTATCACTAAGGCTGATTTCAGGAGGATATTCAGACTTCCTGTTGTGCAGAATGCTCCTGCTTTTCCTGCTACTCAGCAGATGATGTCATCTGTCTTCGATCTTGGTTATGTTGGAGCCCGCAATGTTCCTCCGGCTAAGTTTCAGAAGAAATATCTGCACTCAAGGTGGTATGTGATCTTCTCAATCATCAACAGATGCTTGCTGATGACAAGGAGTGGATCCGACAGCCTGACTGTGCCTATGCTGAAGTTGTTCTACTCTTTCATAAGAGTAGAAGCTCCTGACTATGCAGAACTAATATGGGATTTGGTTCAAGCTCAAGTTGATAAACCAAGGGGTTTATACATCCCTTGCGAAAGGTTTTTCTATATCTTTATCCATGATGCTATAAATGCTTGCAGAAATGCAAATATATTTGTACCAGGTACACATGGATTACAGATGAAACGATTTGGGGAGCTGAAGATGAATACCCCGATGGTATCTGATAATTAATTCACTGCACTAATTCCAAATTGGCTAGTGAGGCTAGCTGAACCCCAAGACGCTCGTATGCATTCTTATTTTGAGGCTGTAGGAATACCTCTTCCGAAACCGGTACAACAAGAACAAGTTGAACCCGCCGCGGTTCCAGCCCCAGAGGTTGTAGAGGAACCTGTAGTAGAACCACCCGGACCAGTTACTCCTCCACTTAGGGTGAACCTTAAACGTTCTAGGGCAGCACACCAAGCTCAACCCGTGAGGATCAGGGAACCTAGTCCAACTAGGATTGAACCAACCCTTTCCACAACACCCGAAGTGAGCAGTGATACCGACACTTCAGCAACAGCATCTGAATCGTCTCCCGAACATTCTCCTAAGAGAACTCGATATATACCTGATGAGATGATTCAGACTCCGCCAACCCAACGAGTAACTAGATCTAGGACTTCGACACCTATCGTTCACCAATCAGTTACTACAACCGTTGGTGATACGGACCAAGACATAGAATCAATTAGCTCACCCTCACCCATTTCCGTATCACATCCAATAATAACAGTAAGCCCTACGCTATATAAAGCGCAAGCTTCGGTAGGCAAGAGATCTAAATGCACGGATGGTAAAAAGACCACTAAGCCCATCCAATCTAAACAGGACTTAATAATAAATCCTACAAAGCAAGGTGCTTCGGCATCTAAGGAAGTAAAGTCTTCCTCTGCAGTAAAGTCTGTGTTGACTCAATCGATTGAGGCAACTCAATCATTGAAGTCCAGAACGGCCGAAGGGGAGCTGAAAAGTCTTGAAAAGGCACCCTGCGTATCGGCTGAAAATCCTCCTGTGCCTCAATGTACAACAGGGTCTCGAGGTCCGGCTTATCTTGATGAGGGAGATCTGCCACGTCCCATGGAAACGAGTCAACATGACAATCCTTTGGGATATTTATCAGACTTCCAGCAGACTGATCCCTTGGTTCATGAAAGTGATCCATTGGATCAAACCACTTCTCTTCTAGATTCTGAATCTCAGGGTCTGGAGGAAGAGTCTTTAACTGAAAGAGATGTACCACCTCATGGTATATCAATGATTTCAGGAGTCAGAGATAGTAATATCTCTGCGAGAGCTAAATCGACTGGTAGTTCTACTACTCTGTCAGAGTCCCATGAGACTAAAATCATGGAGGCAGATGCTTCGAAAGAAACTTCGCCGGTGACAACTCCGGTTGTTACCCAACCTCCATCAGAAGGGGATATCATGAATCTGACTAGTAGTATGTACAGCCCTACATATAAGAATAATACCACACAATCATCCTTACCCGCCCTCACGGCAACTCAAACACTTCCATCGACATCGCCTTCAACAGATGCTGCTGATGCTGCTTTTGTTCATGGTTACACCGTTGTTTCACCAACTGGGTCACCTTCTCGGATTTCAAATAGATATGGATTACAGTATCTCTCTGACAATGAGGTGGAGGAGCTTTATCTTGCTAAGTTTGCTAAATGGACTGATCTTGATGAAGTTCGCGAGACTATGATGATTTATCTTGAGCAAGCAAGGATAGTGTATCCTTTCTCTCTATGCAAGTCACCTGGACCAATTCACATGCCTGATCATAATGATTTTGTTCCCGACAATCTTCATGAGGGGGAGAATAGACAAAGTGGTCATAGGTCCAGTGGTTATGAAGCTGGTACATCTAGTCAACAGAAGGATAAAGATGTTGTTGATATATCTGATTCCGGTAGTGACGAAATTGAGGAAATCCAGTGTGAAAGTTTTCTAGATGAATCAAAAAGTCAGAGAGAGGGTGACTCAGGAATGTTAATGATTATGGATACAGCTGATCAATCAGAGAATAAGTCATCTCATGAGAATAATCAAAACTTTGACAACATTGAAGATATTTTGAAGGGGTCATCGAGTATCGCCAATGAATTCAATGATCATCAATTTGTTAACTTGACATCTCCAACTGATGAATTTGGAATACACTTTGAAAAGGAGATTTTCTCTAATGGCAAAGAAGATACTACGACTCCTCCTGATTTGAATGTTCCATTTCAAACTGCAGAGATTGTTCTTGAGCGTGATGCTGATTACCAACTAAGTGAGGATGAAGAGAAAAAGATTCTTCGTTCACCATTCATTGAACAACAAGCGTATAGAATCTATGGTGATTCTGATCTCGTTCTTTCTGCATCAATGAGTGTTCTGGGTGCATGGAAGTTTCATAAGAAGCCAGAATATCTCAAAGCTTATCTGAGTGTTCGCAATAAATTCAAATTGAAGAATGAAGAGAAACTTTAAATTCAGCGGAATTCAGAGATCAAAAGCATTAATAAGGTTTTGATGATTAATAAGGATGGAGTGAAGATGCCATTGTTTCAAGTTACAAGAATGGATGATGAGGATTATCAGTTTTTAGAAGAGGATTTTGATAAACTAAAGATGGACGACATTATTTTCATTTACAATTATCTGATTAACTTGAATGAATCTGCAACAACTTATCATGCTACTGCAATGAAGGCAGTCTACAGGTTTATTCTTGATTCAATGAGATGGATGTCTGTTCATGATTTTCAAATGGGATTGGAATCTGGACACAAAAAGCTCGGAATCAAACTGCCAAATCAAGTGATTGAAGAGCTAAGATACATGTCCTTACTTGAAGTGAGCGACTGTCCATATGGGTTTGCATTTGTCAATTCTCATTATACAAAGATCTTCATCAGAGTCTCGGATTTCAGAAGATACTCAGACGGAACGTTGATGTATGCTTTCAAATACATGAGATGGGGACTGATCAATAATTGCTATTCAACTGAAGATAATGAGATTGTCAAATACATTCTCACAAGATTGAAAAGTCATCTCAAGACAAGAGTGAATATACGAAGATATGAGAATCTCAAGGGATTCAAATCTAAAGTTCACTTCAGAGGAACAAAGTTCCTTTAGATATTTTCGATAGGATTATATTGTAAAGTTCACATTTAACACTAAGGGGGAGATTGTTAGGACCCCGAAGTTGTATAGTGTTAATGTGAATTAAGCTTAAATGAAGGTTCCTTAGAAGAGGGCTATATAAGGAACCTAAGTAGTCCTAATTAGATAGCCATTGCATTGTAAATGAGTTCTAGAAGCTGTGGAATGTAATTTTACCGATTCTCTCTCATACCGAGTCTCCTTCCTACATACCGAATCTCACTCTATCTTATCATTTCTCTCAATCTCATCATGATCTGACCTATCACTACCTTAAAAACTCCATCCAAACAATCGTACGGGAAACAGCTACTCTCACCTTCATCACACAAACAAAAAAATCAATCAATTAATCATTGACGAAACACGTTTTTTCCATTACAACACCTCCACTAAACATTCATCCATTGGTTTGTGGAATTTGATCTCCTTAGTAGCGCTGATGAACACGGTGTCTATGTATCTATTCCATTCATGAACCTGCTTCAATTTTTGCTGACTTTCAAATTAGGGTTTTCAAATTCATTCAATCACAATGTTTAGTTTAAAGGTATGATAGTTACAACTGAAATGTCCCGTTCATATCGATTATAAATGTTCCATATTAATTGATTTCGTTGCAAGGTTTTGACCTCTATATGAGACGTTTTTCAAAGACTGCATTCGATTTTTAAAACAAACCATAACCTTTAAAATATTACGACGATTATCAAATAATGATAATCTAAAATATAGCGTTTTCACACGACCATTACATAATGGTTTACAATAATATTACACAACAATATATATGTCTTCGAATGCAGTTTTTAAACAATATTATACAAGCATGCTGACTCCAACTCTTGTCCATAAATTAGCATGCAACAGCGGAAGCTCTTAATAATCACCTGAGAATAAACATGCTTTAAACGTCAACAAAAATGTTGGTGAGTTATAGGTTTAACCTATATATTAAATTGTAATAATAGACCACAAGATTTCATCTTTCAATAACATGCAATCTTCATAAAAATCATTCATATGGTTGAACACCTGGTAACCGACATTAACAAATGCATCTAGAATATCCCCATATATAAATATCGAAGTACTAAAGCAGTTCAAATTCTCTGACTGGGGCGTGTTAAAGCCCATAGATCTATCTTTAGGATTCTCGTCAATTGGTGGCAATTATAATAAACACCAATTCTTAGGCTACTAAGTTCAACAAGGGCGATATCCGGTATAACGATTCAACATAGAATGTAGTTTCAATACTTGTGTCTATTTTGTAAATCATTTTCAAAACTGCATGTATTCTCATCCCAAAAATATTAGATAGTAAAAATGGGACTATAACTCACTTTCACAGATTTTCACTTCGTCGGAAAATAAGACTTGGCCACGGGTCGATTCACGAACCTATAACAAATATGTACATATATATCAAAGTATGATCAAAATACATTCACAACATTTTTATTATGTTTTAACGATTTAAGTTTATTAAGTCAGCAGTCCTCGTTAGTAACCTACAACTAGTTGTCCACAGTTAGATGTACAGAAATAAATCAATATATATATTATCTCGAATCAATCCACGACCCAGTGTCTACAAGTCTCAGACTCGATCACAACTCAAAGTATATATATTATTTTAGAATCAACCTCAACCCTGTATAGCTAACTTAAACATTACTGCATATAGAGTGTCTATGGTTGTTCCAAATAATATATATAGATGGGTCGATATGATATGTCAAAACATTGTATACGTGTCTATGGTATCCCAAGATTACATAATATATGTTAGAATACATGTTTAATACAATATAAGTTAGTTAAGTTATGATTTGTATAGATTTGTTACAAATTTTACGTAGCTACAACAAACAAAATTATTCAATCTTGTTTTACCTATAACTTCTTCGTTTTAAATCCGTTTTGAGTGATTCAAGTTGCTATGGTTTCATATTGAACTAAAATTTATGAATCTAAACAGAAAAAGTATAAGTTTATAGTCAGAAATACAGGTTACAAGTCATTTTTGTAAAGGTAGTCATTTCAGTCAAAAGAACGACGTCTAGATGACCATTTTGGAAAACATACTTTCACTTTGAGTTTAACCATGATTTTTGGATATAGTTTCATGTTCATAATAAAAATCATTTTCGAAGAAGAATAGATTTTAAATCAAAGTTTATCATAGTTTTTAATTATCCAAACCAAAACAGCCCCGGTTTTACTACGACGGCGTATATCCGGTTTTACGGTGTTCTTCATGTTTCCAGGTTTTAAATTATTAAGTTAGTATATCATATAGATATTGAACATGTGTTTAGTTGATTTTAAAAGTTAAGTTAGAAGGATTAACTTTGTTTGCAAACAAGTTTAGAATATACTAAACTATGTTCTAGTGATTATAAGTTTAAATCTTTGAATAAGATAGTTGTATATATATGAATCGAATGATGTTATGAACATCATTACTACCTCAAGTTTAGTAGGTAAACCTACTGGAAGTGACAAGAAATGATCTAGCTTCAAAGGATCTTGGATGGCTTGAAAGTTCTTGAAGTAGGATCATGACACAAAAACAAGTTCAAGTAAGATTTTTACTCGAATTAAGATATTTATAGTTATAGAAATTGAATCAAAGTTTGAATATGAATATTACCTTGAATAAGAAAGATAACCTACTGTAAATAACAAATATTTTTTGATCTTAGATGATTACTTGGAATAGATTAGAAAGCTTGGAAGTAAACTAGTAAACTTGAAAGGATTTTTGAAGTGTTCTTGAAGTGTTCTTCCTATGATGATTATAGCTTGATTCTTGAAGTAATTTTTGATGAAGATGATGATTAGTTTACTGTAAAAATTCGTTCATAAGTGTGTGTAGGTGTTGAGAGAGAATTAGAAAGAGAATTGGAAGTGAAATGGATTGATTGTTGAGTGGTGAATGATGAGTGGTGAGTGAGGTTAAAAGGAGTTCTAGTTAGTTGACTAGTTAATGGTAGAAGTTAATTTGATTAGTCATGCATGACATAATCAAGAGTGGAATCCCATGCTAGTTCCTATTGGTATATACTCATATTAAGTACGTCTAGAAGCTGTGTATAATACGGATACGAATACTGAATGACTACGAGTAGAATTGTTGATGAAAATGAATGGAAATGTAATTGTAAGCATTTTTGCTATGTACAATTACTTTGATATGTGTCTTGAAGTCTTTCAAAAGTGTACTAATACATCTTAATACACTACATGTATATTCATTTTAACTGAGTCGTTAAGTCATCATTAGTCGTTACATGTAAGTGTTGTTTTTGAAAGCTTTAAGTTAACGATCTCATTTAATGTTGTTGAAAGCTTTAAATCAAATTTTAACACATTTTTAATAAAGCGATATTAACCCAGCCAGGGGTTCTGCCCCTTGGACCCCGCCAGGGGTTGCCACCCCTTGGACCCCGCTATCAGGGGCGCTGCCACCGAACTCCTGTCATAATTAAGATAAGTTCAAACAAGTGTGCACTCCACACTTTTCCAAACTTGTTCGATATTTATCAAGGTTATTTTGGTTAACAAATTAATCCCATTACACTTAAATCATATTGGTTACACAAATCACCAACAATGAATATATCATAATATGATACATATGTATTTAGTAAGGCGTTGCTATAACGATAATCGTTATATATATCGTTTCGAGTTTCATAATTCAATAGTCTCATTTTATGTATATAACTCATTGTTAATATACCTAGTGAGATACTTACTTTTCATAATATCATGTTAGCTATATACATATCCATATATATATCATCGTATAGTTTTTACAAGTTTTAACGTTCGTGAATCGCCGGTCAACTTGGGTGGTCAATTGTCTACATGAAACGTATTTCAATTAATCAAGTCTTAACAAGTTCGATTGCTTAACATGTTGGAAACATTTAATCATGTAAATATCAACTTCATTTAATATATATAAACATGGAAAAGTTCGGGTCACTACAGTACCTACCCGTTAAATAAATTTCGTCCCGAAATTTTTAAGTAGTTGGAGGTGTTGACGCATCTTCTGGAAATAGGTGCGGGTATTTCAGCTTCATTTGATCTTCATGCTCCTAGGTGAACTCGGGTCCTCTACGAGCATTCCATCGAACCTTAACGATTGGTATTTTGTTTTTCTTAAGTCCTTTAACCTCACGATCCATTATCTCGACTGGTTCTTCAATGAATTAAAGTTTTTCATTGATTTGGATTTCGTCTAAAGAAATAGTGAGATCTTCTTTGCCTAAGCATTTCTTCAGATTCGATACGTGAAAAGTATCATGTACACCGGCGAGTTGTTGATTTAATTCAAGTCGGTAGGCTACTGGTCCGACACGATCTATAATCTTGAATGGTCCAATGTACCTTGGATTTAGTTTCCCCCATTTACCAAATCGAAGCACGCCTTTCCAAGGTGAAACCTTAAGCATGATCATGTCACCAATTTCAAATTCTATATCTTTTCTTTTACTATCTGCGTAGCTCATTTGTCGACTTTGGGCTGTTTTCAATCGTTGTTGAATTTGAATGATTTTCTCGGTTTCTTGGATTATCTCTGGACCCGTAATTTGTCTATCTCCGACTTCACTCCAACAAATTGAAGACCTGCACTTTCTACCATAAAGTGCTTCAAACGGCGCCATCTCAATACTCGAATGGTAACTGTTGTTGTAGGAAAATTCTGCTAACGGTAGATGTCGATCCCAACTGTTTCTGAAATCAAAAACACATGCTCGTAGCATGTCTTCAAGGGTCTGTATCGTCCTTTCACTTTGCCCATCAGTTTGTGGATGATAGGTAGTACTCATGTCTAGACGAGTTCCCAATGCTTGCTGTATTGTCTGCCAAAATCTTGAAACAAATCTGCCATCCCTATCAGAGATAATAGAGACAGGTATTCCATGTCTGGAGACAACTTCCTTCAAGTATAAACGTGCCAATTTTTCCATTTTATCATCTTCTCTCATTAGCAGAAAGTGTGCTGACTTGGTGAGACGATCGACTATTACCCAAATCGTATCATAACCACTTGTAGTCCTTGGCAATTTAGTAATGAAATCCATGGTAATGTTTTCCCATTTCCATTCCGGGATTTGGGGTTGTTGAAGTAGACCTGATGGTTTCTGATGTTCAGCTTTGACCTTAGAACACATCAAACATTCCCCTACGTATCTAGCAATATCGGCTTTCATACCCGGCCACCAAAAGTGTTTCTTGAGATCTTTGTACATCTTTCCCGCTCCGGGATGTATTGAGTATCTGGTTTTATGTGCTTCCCTAAGTACCATTTCTCTTACATCTCCAAACTTTGGTACCCAAATTCTTTCATCCCTATACCGGGTTCCGTCTTCCCGAATATTAAGATGTTTCTCCGATCCTTTGGGTATTTTATTCTTCAAATTTCCTTCTTTTAAAACTCACGTTGTGCCTCCTTTATTTGAGTAGTAAGGTTAGTACGAATAATTATATTCATAGCTTTTACCCGTATAGGTTCTCTGTCCTTTCTACTCAAAGCGTCGGCTACCACATTCGCCTTCCCCGGGTGGTAACGAATCTCAAAATCGTAATCATTCAATAACTCAATCCACCTACGCTGCCTCATGTTCAGTTGTTTCTGATTAAATATGTGTTGGAGACTTTTGTGGTCGGTATATATAATACTTTTGACCCCATATAAGTAGTGCCTCCAAGTATTTAATGCTAAAACAACAGCGCCCAATTCCAAATCGTGTGTCGTATAATTCTGCTCGTAAATCTTCTATTGTCTAGACGCATAAGCAATTACCTTCGTTCGTTGCATTAATACACAACAGAGGCCTTGCTTTGAGGCGTCACAATATATCACAAAATCATCGTTCCCTTCAGGCAATGATAATATAGGTGCCGTAGTTAACTTTTTCTTCAACAATTGAAACGCTTTCTCCTGCTCATCCTTCCATTCAAATTTCTTCCCTTTATGTGTTAATGCAGTCAAGGGTTTTTCTATTTTGAAAAAATCTTGGATGAACCTTCTGTAGTAACCAGCCAGTCCTAAAAATTGGCGTATATGCTTCGGAGTTTTCGGGGTTTCCCACTTTTCAACGGTTTCAATCTTTGCCGGATCTACTTGAATATCTTCTTTGTTCACTATGTGACCGAGGAATTGAACTTCTTCCAACCAAAATGCACACTTTGAAAATTTTGCGTACAGTTGTTCCTTCCTTAATAATTCTAGCACTTTTCTCAAATGTTCTTCATGCTCTTGATCATTCTTTGAGTAAATGAGTATGTCATCGATGAAAACAATGACAAATTTGTCAAGATATGGCCCCCACACTCGGTTCATGAGGTCCATGAACACAGCTGGTGCGTTAGTCAATCCAAACGGCATAACCATAAACTCGTAATGACCGTAACGCGTTCCGAAAGCAGTCTTTGGAATATCATCCTCCTTCACCCGCATTTGATGATACCCGGAACGTAAATCGATCTTCGAATAAACTGACGAGCCTTGTAGTTGATCAAATAAATCGTCGATTCTCGGTTGTGGATAACGGTTCTTGATGGTAAGTTTGTTCAACTCTCGGTAGTCAATACACAATCTGAATGTACCATCCTTCTTTTTGACAAACAAAACAGGAGATCCCCACGGTGATGTGCTTGGTCGTATAAAACCACGCTCTAAAAGTTCTTGTAATTGGCTTTGGAGTTCCTTCATTTCGCTGGGTGCGATTCAGTATGGAGCACGAGCTATTGGTGCAGCTCCTGGTACGAGATCTATTTAAAATTCAACAGATCGGTGTGGAGGTAGTCCCGGTAATTCTTTCAGAAATACATCGGGAAATTATTTTGCGACGGGAACATCACTGATGTTTTTTTCTTCAGGTTTGACTTCTTCGATGTGTGCTAGAATGGCATAGCAACCTTTTCTTATTAGTTTTTGCGCCTTCAAACTACTAATAAGATTTAACTTAACGTTGTTCTTTTCTCTGTACACCATTAAATGGTTTCCTTTTTCGCGCATAATGCGAATCGCATTTTTGTAACAAACGACCTCTGCTCTCACCTTTTTCAACCAGTCCATGCCAATTATTACGTCAAAACTCCCTAACTCGACTGGTATTAAGTCAATCTTAAACGTTTCGTCAATCAGTTTAATTTCTCTATCCCAACATACTTTATATGCTGTAATTAGTTTACCTTTTGCTAATTCGCGTAAAAATTTATTATCCAAAGGCATTAATGGACAATTTAATTTGGCACCTTAGACATTTATTGTTCTGATTGTTATTGCCATTGTTGTTATTGATTTGGTTGTTGTTGCGATTGTTATTGTTGTTAGGACGGTTATTGTGGTTGTTGTTGTTGTTGTTGTTGTTAGGATAGTTGTTGTTGCGTTTGTTTTTGCGAAAAATGGGGCGATTATAGTTGTGATTGCTGTGTTGGTTGTTGAAGCAATAGTTACTGTTGTTTTGTTGGTGACTCTTGTCACTGTTTTCTTCCCACTTCCTCTTGACTTGTTTCGTGTTGGCTTCTTCGGCCGCCTGCTCTTTAATTCTTCCCTCAATATGATTTATGAGTTTATGAGCCATTCGACTTGCTTTTTGTATGGAGGCGGGCTCGTGTGAACTCACATCTTCTTGAATCCTTTCTGGTAACCCTTTTACAAATGCGTCGATTTTCTCTTCTTCATCTTCGAACGCTCCCGGACACAATAGGCACAACTCTGTGAATCGTCGTTCGTACGTGGTAATATCAAATCCTTATGTTTGTAACCCTCTAAGATCTACCTTGAGCTTATTGACCTCGTTTCTGGGACGGTACTGCTCGTTCATCAAATGCTTGAATGCTGACCACGGTAGTGCGTAAGCAACATCTTGTCCCACCTGCTCGAGGTAGGTGTTCCACCATGTTAACGTAGTACCTGTGAAAGTATGCGTATTGTACTTTACTTTGTCTTCTTCAGTACATTTACTTATGGCAAACACCGATTCAACCTTTTCAGTCCACCGTTTTAATCTGATTGGACCCTCGATTCCATCGAATTCCAAAGGTTTGCAGGCAGTGAATTCTTTGTAGGAGCATCCTACACGATTTCTTGTGGAATTAGTTCCACTGCTAGAACCAGAGTTATTGTTGTTATTTTGCATTGCAGCCTGCACTGCGGCTATGTTCGCAGCAAGGAAAACACGGAAGCCTTCCTCGCTCATGTTCAAGTTCTGACGAGTAGTCGGTGCCATTTCCTTCAAAAATATCCAAAAGAATTAAGTTAATCATATAGAATATTAAGAGTAGTCAATAGTATTTCGTAGCATAATATGAACTTATTTATAAAAGCTTTTTCTTCATATTAGCGTTTTATAATTTTCCATTCGGGTAGTACCTACCCGTTAAGTTTATACTTAGTAGCTAATATACAATTCAACTACTACAATTCTATATGAAAAACTGATTACAATAATATTTCACATTCAAACTTATATACAATATTTTACAAATTTACAATACCGCAATTTTACATATAGCATAAAATATAGCACACAATATCTTTGATACAAGGCAATTGTGAAGACAATTCTAGTTAATACGCAAGTCGTTCAGCAAAAGCAATAAAGACACGTAATTCATAAGTCTAGAAACAAGTCATGCATTCTGGTTTTATTAATACAATCTCCCATCCTTGATCTTGTGGAACGTAACCATTGTGGCCGTTGACAAGACAACATGTAGTAATGTTTTTAAAAGGACGGGGGTTACGTAATGCCCAACAGCCCCGTAATAATCTAAAAACCTTGTTTCTCTCCCTAACTACTGAATCCGTCACTTGTGGGAAGGTTTTATTTAAAAGTTGTAATCCGATATTCTTTTTCTCACTTTGGTGAGAAGCGAACATCACTAACCCGTAAGCATAACATGCTTCTTTATGTTGCATGTTAGAAGCTCTTTCTAAAGCACGAAGTCCTATGTTGAGATATGTTAAGTCAAAATAGGTTCTTAACCCGTAGCGTAAAATTGCACTTGGGTTTCCTGCATTTAATTCCTTAAAGAAAACACGGCGTAACTTAAAGTCTCCCCAATGTGATATACCCCATCTGTCAAAAGAAAGCCTTTTATAAACTAAGGCATGCTTGGAACGTCTTTCAAATGTTCGACAAACTAATTTTGCCGTAAATAATTGTGCCGATGAATTCTGACCAACTCTAGACAAGATTTCATCAATCATTTCCCCGGGTAGGTCTTCTAAAATATTCGATTGTCTATCCTTAACGTCTATTGTGTGTTTTATACTGTAAAATAGACAAGGATTAGATTTGTAAAAAATAGTTAACAAAAAATACAAGCAATTTTTACATATATCATCAAAGTACAAGCACACTACAATACATATATTACACAACATGATTACTCCTTTTCATTTTGACTCACTTGTTTCTTCTTCTTCAGACTTGGTTTGTTTCGCTAATTTCCTAGGGATATATGTTGTTCCTCTAATACGAGCCGTTGTTGTCACAAATGGTTTAGAAAAACCTGGTGGCTAGATGTCCCTGGGTTATAGTTAAAACTTAAGAAATACGGGTGTTGACGGTATTTCTCATCGGGATATTTCAAGTTAACATAAAGTTCATCGGGGTTGGAAATAGATTTCTCTATTTTGATACCTTTTCCCTTATTGTTTTCTTTTGCTTTTTCAAATTGGGTCGGGGTAATTTCTATAACATCATCGGAATCCTCATCGGGATCCGATTCATCACAAAATTGATAATTTTCCCAATACTTTTCCTCCTCCGCGGAGACACCACAAACTGTTAGGACCCGTCCTTTTCCCCCTGGACGAAGTCATCAACATCTGGTCCCATTGCGAGGTACTGTCCTAAATATGCAGGAATGACTCCAAGTAATATGAGCAAATGCACAGCGGAAGACTTCTTATATACCTGAGAATAAACATGCTTAAAAGTGTCAACCAAAAGGTTGGTGAGTTCATAGGTTTATCCTAACAATCATTTCAATATGTTAATAGACCACAAGATTTCATAATCATAAACATAATACACTCGCAAGTGTATGTAAAGCATTCTAAGTGGTTGAGCACTTGGTAACCATACTTAACATTTAATCAACGTCGCATATTCCCTTTATTATGAAATCTCACTACACCGTACCAAGTGTAGTCACCGAAACGAAGTACTGTGCAACCGTTGAATACTGGTCGTCCAGTCCGTTTGGGGTTGTCAGGCCCGATAGATCTATCAACAGGATTCGCGTTTACAATACCCATGTAAATAGTAGTTACCAAGCTACAGGGAAATATGCCAGTGGTACAACTCAACG
Source organism: Rutidosis leptorrhynchoides (assembly GCF_046630445.1). Classification (NCBI taxonomy): domain Eukaryota; kingdom Viridiplantae; phylum Streptophyta; class Magnoliopsida; order Asterales; family Asteraceae; genus Rutidosis; species Rutidosis leptorrhynchoides. The sequence goes on along the minus strand of NC_092333.1, from coordinate 266,165,571 downwards.
TAGAATATATTTTTAAGTACTTGTGTCTATTTCGTAAATATTTATAAAAGCAGCGCATGTATTCTCAGCCCAAAAATATATATTGCAAAAGCAATTAAAAAGGGAGCAAATGAAACTCACCATACTGTATTTTGTAGTAAAAATACATATGACGACATTTAACAAGTGTAGGGTTGGCCTCAAATTCAGAACCTATATCATTATTGTATATTAACACATATATTTATAATCGAATAAATTTATTATATCTTAAATTATATATTATATATATTTAATTTGTATGTATCTTCAAAATGACTAATATTTATATAGTTATATTAATATTTATATGTGATTAATATTATATTAAAAATTCATCATTTGTTATTTATGAATGTTTATAAAAAAATATGTTTATTATATGTAATATTATTATAAGTAAAATTTTATATGCATAATATTTATTTGTTGTAAAAATGATAATAATGATAATACTAGTAATAAAAATAATGATAATAATAATAATAATAATAATAATAATAATAATAATAATAATAATAATAATAATAATAATAATAATAATAATAATAATAATAATAATAATAATAATAATAATAATGAGTAATGAGTAAACTACCTCAAAGAAATAGTCCTTAAAAAAATGCCCAAGTTCGGGTTTGAACCCGCGACGTCCCGCTAACCCGTAAACATCCTTAATCTGATCACCTTTGTATTCCGTATCCTCACCAACATGTATCACCATGTCGTCATCATCACCATAATCTTATCATTATCATAACCTAATCCTAATCATCATAATTTTTATTATTAACTTTTTATCCTCAAACCGAATCACCATCATCTAATCTTAACTATCATCATCATGTTTTATCTATCTTATTATATCTTGATCATAACCTCATCATCATTCTTTATTATTTCATCTCATAACTTCATCATATCATCAATACCATTATCGTCTCTCATTATCACCATCTTAATTACGTTTATCAATATCAATATTTATTATTAATGTTTACTATTTCGTGTATCAATTACCAAATATCATGTAATCATCATAATCATCTTTAAGATCTTCTTAACCCCAAGTATTACATATCATTCTCTTACCATCGATTTATTTTAACAGAAAAGGAAGGAGGTAACCGGATCACAGACCAATAAAAATAGAATTTACGGCCCACTTAACAATATCTAGTTTATTTAGGCTTAGTTGAATTGGAAGCCCAAATATAAATCATGGCCATCGATGGTTTAAAAAAAATGAAATAACAGCCATAGTTCTAGTAAGGGTTTCGGTGTATGGCCCAAATTAAATTTAAAGATGTTTACATTATACAGCTACAAATTCGTCCATCTAGTTGAACTAATTCTCTAAAATTCGTTTCCTTGTAATGACCCCACAATAATCTTTATCATCCCACTAATTAACACTCAATTATTCAAAACCCATTTAACTTTGCCACTTCATCATTATCACCTAAAATGCACGCTCCCATCTTCTTTATAAAACCTCATCATTAATCCATCTCACGGTATATAATAAGCATGGTCGTAATTTTCATTATCATGGTCATAATCATAGAATAATCACCTATCTTTGTTTCTAACAAGAGGTATACAGCAGCAAAAGATTGTGGCTGTACGAACAGTTTATTCACAGCAGAAAAAGAAGCAATTAGCAATAGTTGTCGATTGTTTCTGGATTGGTTCATGGTGGTTTCAGCTGTAAACAGAAAAGAGAGAGGATAAGAGAGATAGAGGTGGGCTGTTTTGATTGTTATTCAATGAGTAGAAGAGAAAAGAAAACGAAGGAATGGTGGTGTTGCGATGGTGGTGGTCGTGATCAAGGATGTAGAGAGAGAGGAGAGAGATGGTTAGTGGTGGTTGTTCTTGGTGGTTATGGTGTTAAGGTGGTGGTGGTACGGTATTGATGGGTGGTGGTTGATTTGAAGAAGAGAGACACAAGGTGATCGATTATTATGAATTGTGGTGAATTGGTGAGTCGTGGTTGTCATGGTGATGATGGTTTCGATCATAACCCGAATTAGAAGCTAGCATACACCAGGTGGTTTACATCATGAAACAACAAATGTTGTTTAGTTTTCAAGGGTTTGATTTAATGAAGGTGATTAAATGGGTGTTCAATTATGGTGGCTAGTGGTGGTGATTAAAGTGACGGATGGTGAGGCTAGGGTGAGCATGGGCTAAACACGTGGAAGACATTTAGAGTTGAGTGTTGGGTGATGGTATTCTTGGATAAAATCATTACCACATGAGTTAGCAACAAGTAGCAAAACAAGTGATGGTATATTTGTAGGTGATAGATGAAGTCGGGGTTACTGGATGAAGGAGAAGAACAAGGTGGTCTCGGTGAGGAAAAAGAAACAGAAAAGTGAATGTGGTAGTGGTAGTTGAGTTGTGGTTCGTGTGTATGCATTACAAATGGATATAAGAATCATATTGTGGCAAGAAAACAAGGAAGGAAACATAGAAATCAAATCATTCAATTTAGCACAGTAATCGAAATAGTATTCTAAATAGATTGTAGTGTCAAGGATACCTTCATTATATGTTTATATAATAAAATAATAATTAAATGAAACACAAGTTAAGAAACGTGCAAGAATAATCATTCAATTAATTATTTCTGCCGACGGTTTAATATGGACATTATATCGTGCCCGTTTTTTAATCTGTGGCGGATAAAAAGTACTCAGAAGAGAAATTTCAAAATTTTAAATTAAGTACATGTATTTATTGCAGTCATAAAATGTGCAAAACATGATCGAGTAGGCTCGTCTATTATTTATTTCATTACACTCACAAGCTCGCAACATATTTAATATCAATCGAAATAATGGGCGCTTGTTATTATCGTTTACTAAATAAATTCGAAACAATATATGTATATTCGATATAATTTACATATGTATACATATATTTATTTTAATAATAAATTTTATATTAACTTATATTATTTTACTATACAAAATTGATTCTAATAACTAAGTATAATATTATTTATATATATATATATATATATATATATATATATAAATATATATATATATATATATATATATATATATATATATATATATTTAAATATATATATTTCTATTTACAAATAGTTGTTATTGAATCGTCGGGAATGGTCGAAGGTCAATTTAATATATGAAACAGTTCAAAATTTTTGAGACTAATCCTAACAGACTTGAATTATCTTGTCAAAAATATTAAATCGTATCGAGAGTTTGGTTCAAAATTAGTCGAAATTTTCCGGGTCGTGACAGTACCTACCCGTTAAAGAAATTTCGTCCCGAAATTTGATCGAGGTCGTCATGGCTATCAATAAAAATGTTTTCATGACGAATATGAGTTGATAATTAGAGTTTTATCATTATTGATTAATATAGATAAAACGATTCGATCATGTGAAGCGTACGAGTGAAGCTATCACAAAATAGTGAAATGAGAAAAATAAGATTCGACCTGACTTTTGACGTAGTCACGATCATTCTTCTGGAATTCAAGGAATTTAAAGAAATCTTCTAATCAGAAAGAAAATGTAATAGTACGATTTATTAGCAACTGTCAGAATTATGGAAAGGATAGAAATATCAAGAGAATATTTTCTTGATATGTTTAGAGATTAAATAGAATGAAAGAGTTATGTAACATGGCACATGATGAGGATAAGGTCTGTGAATCATCATCACGTTACATTAGAAATTTAGCATGACTTACTGTAATATAATCACGTTGGCCAAGAGTCATTATATTATACTAACCCATGCATCAGTTTCCAACACTTCTCCACAATTCATTCATAATTCATACTCAGATTTTACCGAAGTTTCCAATATAATGGAATACAGAAAACACGATGAGGTAGATAATTTTGGACAAGAATATTTATGAAAATATCCTCAGAAATATCGAAGATATTTTATGAGGATATTTTGGAATTTCTAAGTTCGAAGGTTGATAAAGAAAAATTTTCCGCAAGATTTTAACATGACTTTGGAGCAAGATATTCTCTAAAGATTTCATCGGATTCAGAATTACCTGGATTCATGAATATAGGGTTTGGTCCTTGTATTTGTCCATGGTCTCCTTCATGGTTAGCTCAATCCATTTTTCAGTACCAAATTTTCTATCGAGTGCTCCCAACACTCCATTCTTTTATCATCACTTTTGGCCATTAAGACCATTTACTACATGCTGCTTCATCAGCATTTTTAAAGTTCCGGATCTGGATCATTGGTTATCAAACCGAGGGGTTTTAAAAGATTTGTGTTTTTAGATGATTAAACGCTGATAGTAATATGGTGGAATATAAAAGGTTCTCCGGTAACGATGAGGAAAGCCAATCGTATATATCAAAGTTATAATAAGACTTATTCGAATGAAAGGTCGAAGTTGCTCTGCTGGAGCTATGACAAAATTGGCTAATTTGAAAGGGATTACCCAAATTATTTTGGGTAATAATAACACTAAAAGAATTAGCACAGCTACGTGTTAAACGATTACTCAGTTTCCGAGAGTTTTTCAGGTGCATAACTATATGCATCAATCTTTTCTTTCATAGATGAAGTACGGTTGGCTCATCCTCTCGATTGAGGTGTCTTCAAGAATCATGAAAGATTTGAACGTAGATTGTAACCGTTAAGATACAGTTGAGATTTAAGATGGATTCAAGTGGCAAACTTGAAGAATGGTTTAGTTTCATATGTTATAATTAATATTTTAATTCATTTTTAATCGTCCAATGTTGATAGTCCCATCTTCGGTTTATATATGTATATATATAATTTTAGAATTATCCCACGACGTATTGTATACGTATTGTCTTTGCATCAACCCAGAGACGTATTGTAGACGTATTGTCTTAGAATTAACTAAGACATATTGTGTACGTATTGTCTTAGAATTTATCAAAACGTATTGTATACTTATTGTGTTTTATCTATCTTATTATATATCAATCATAACTATCATCATCATGTTTTATCTATCTTATTATATATCAATCATAACCTCATCATCATTCTTTATTATTTCATCTCATAACTTCATCATATCATCAATACCATTATCGTCTCTCATTATCACCATCTTAATTACGTTTATCAATATCAATATTTATTATTAATGTTTACTATTTCATGTATCAATTACCAAATATCATGTAATCATCATAATCATCTTTAAGATCATCTTAACCTCAAGTATTACGTATCATTCTCTTACCATCAATTTATTTTAACAGAAAAGGAAGGAGGTAACCGGATAACAGACCAACAGAAACAGAATTTACGGCCCACTTAACAATATCTAGTTTATTTAGGCTTAGTTGAATTGGAAGCCCAAATATAAATCATGGCCATCGATGGTTTAAAAAAAATGAAATAACAGCCATAGTTCTAGTAAGGGTTTCGGTGTATGGCCCAAATTAAATTTAAAGATGTTTACATTATACAGCTACAAATTCGTCCATCTAGTTGAACTAATTCTCTAAAATTCGTTTCCTTGTAATGACCCCACAATAATCTTTATCATCCCACTAATTAACACTCAATTATTCAAAACCCATTTAACTTTGCCACTTCATCATTATCACCTAAAATGCACGCTCCCATCTTCTTTATAAAACCTCATCATTAATCCATCTCACGGTATATAATAAGCATGGTCGTAATTTTCATTATCATGGTCATAATCATAGAATAATCACCTATCTTTGTTTCTAACAGGAGGTATACAGCACCAAAAGATTGTTGATGTACGAACGGTTTATTCACAGCAGAAAAAGAAGCAATTAGCAATAGTTGTCGATTGTTTCTGGATTGGTTCATGGTGATTTCAGCTGTAAACAGAAAAGAGAGAGGATAAGAGAGATAGAGGTGGGCTATTTTGATTGTTATTCAACGAGTAGAAGAGAAAAGAAAACGAAGGAATGGTGGTGTTGCGATGGTGGTGGTCGTGATCAAGGATGTAGAGAGAGAGGAGAGAGACTTTTAGTGGTGGTTGTTCTTGGTGGTTATGGTGTTAAGGTGGTGGTGTTACGGTATTGATGGGTGATGGTTGATTTGAAAAAGAGAGACATAAGGTGATTGATTATTATGAATTGTGGTGAATTGGTGAGTCGTGGTTGTCATGGTGATGATGGTTTCGATCATAACCTGAAATAGAAGCTAGCATACACCAGGTAGTTTACATCGTGAAACAACAAATGTTGTTTAGTTTTCAAGGGTTTGATTTAATGAAGGTGATTAAATGGGTGTTCAATTATGGTGGCTCGTGGTGGTGATTAAAGTGACGGATGGTGAGGCTAGGGTGAGCATGGGCTAAACACGTGGAAGACATTTAGAGTTGAGTGTTGGGTGACGGTATTCTTGGATAAAATCATTACCACATGATTTAGCAATAGGTAACAAAACAAGTGATGGTATATTTGTAGGTGATAGATGATGTCGGGGTTACTGGATGAAGGAGAAGAACAAGGTGGTCTCGATGAAGAAAAAGAAACAGAAAAGTGAATGTGGTAGTAGTAGTTGAGTTGTGGTTCGTGTGTATGCATTACACATGGATATAAGAATCATATTGTGGCAAGAAAACAAGGAAGGAAACATAGAAATCAAATCATTCAATTTAGCACAGTAATCGAAATAGTAATCTAAATGGATTGTAGTGTCACGGATACCTTCATTATATGTTTATACAATAAAAAAATAATTAAATGAAACACAAGTTAAGAAACGTGCAAGAATAATCATTCAATTAATTATTTCTGCCGACGGTTTAATATGGACATTATATCATGCCCGTTGTTTAATCTGTGACGGATAAAAAGTACTCAGAAGATAAATTTCAAAATTTTAAATTAAGTACATGTATTTATTGCAGTCATAAAATGTGCAAAACGTGATCGAGTAGGCTCGTCTATTATTTATTTCATTACACTCACAAGCTCGCAACATATTTAATATCAATCGAAATAATGGGCGCGTGTTATTATCGTTTACTAAATAAATTAGAAACAATATATGTATATTCGATATAATTTACATATGTATACATATATTTATTTTAATAATAAATTTTATATTAACTTATATTATTTTACTATACAAAATTGATTCTAATAACTAAATATTATAATATATATATATATATATATATATATATATATATATATATATATATTTAAATATATATATTTCTATTTACAAATAGTTGTTCGTGAATTGTCGGGAATGGTCGAAGGTCAATTGAATATATAAAACAGTTCAAAATTTTTGAGACTAATCCTAACAGACTTGACTTATCTTGTCAAAAATATTAAATCGTATCGAGAGTTAGGTTCAAAATTAGTCGAAATTTTCCGGGTCGTGACACAAACCATTTTTAACTTTGGACCATTTGTTGATGATTTTCTTTTATTTAATCGTTTTTCTGTAGTTATTATTATTTCTTCCTCCGGAACCTCTTCTTCTTCCGGTTCCTCTTCTTCCGATTTCTCTTCGGGAATTTGTGAATCTTCCCAAAGTATATTCGACTCTTCATTGTTATTAGGTGAGTCGATGGGATTGGTACTGGAAGTAGACATCTATTACACACTAACTAACACATTAGTAATATACCACATAATATTTACATGTAAAAATATATAGTTTCCAACAAAAATATTAAGCAATCGTTTTTAAAGTAAACAAGGTCGAAGTCCAGACTCACTAATGCATCCTAACAAACTCGGTTAGACACACTAATGCAAATTTTTGGTTCTCTAAGACCAACGCTCAGATACCAACTGAAATGTCCCGTTCATATCGATTATAAACGTTCCATATTAATTGATTTCGTTGCCAGGTTTTGACCTCTATATGAGACGTTTTTCAAAGACTGCATTCGATTTTTAAAACAAACCATAACCTTTAAAATATTACGACGATTATCAAATAATGATAATCTAAAATATAGCATTTTCACACGACCATTACATAATGGTTTACAATAATATTACATAACAATATATATGTCTTCGAATGCAGTTTTTAAACAATATTATACAAGCATGCTAACTCCAACTCTTGTCCATAAATTAGCATGCAACAGCGGAAGCTCTTAATAATCATCTGAGAATAAACATGCTTTAAACGTCAACAAAAATGTTGGTGAGTTATAGGTTCAACCTATATATCAAATTGTAATAATAGACCACAAGATTTCATCTTTCAATAACATGCAATCTGCATAAAAATCATTCATATGGTTGAACACCTGGTAACCGACATTAACAAATGCATCTAGAATATCCCCATATATAAATATCGAAGTACTAAAGCAGTTCAAATTCTTTGACTGGGGCATGTCAAAGCCCATAGATCTATCTTTAGGATTCTCGTCAATTGGTGGCAATTATAATAAACACCAATTCTTAGGCTACTAAGTTCAACAAGGGCGATATCCGGTATAACGATTCAACATAGAATGTAGTTTCAATACTTGTGTCTATTTTGTAAATCATTTTCAAAACTGCATGTATTCTCATCCCAAAAATATTAGATAGTAAAAATGGGACTATAACTCACTTTCACAGATTTTCACTTCGTCGGAAAATAAGACTTGGCCACGGGTCGATTCACGAACCTATAACAAATATGTACATATATATCAAAGTATGATCAAAATACATTCACAACATTTTTATTATGTTTTAACGATTTAAGTTTATTAAGTCAGCAGTCCTCGTTAGTAACCTACAACTAGTTGTCCACAGTTAGATGTACATAAATAAATCAATATATATATATTATCTCGAATCAATCCACGACCCAGTGTCTACAAGTCTCAGACTTGATCACAACTCAAAGTATATATATTATTTTGGAATCAACCTCAACCCTGTATAGCTAACTTAAACATTACTGCATATAGAGTGTCTATGGTTGTTCCAAATAATATATATAGATGGGTCGATATGATATGTCAAAACATTGTATACGTGTCTATGGTATCCCAAGATTACATAATATATGTTAGAATATATGTTTAATACAATATAAGTTGGTTAAGTTATGATTTGTATAGATTTGTTACAAATTTTACGTAGCTACAACAAACAAAATTATCCAATCTTGTTTTACCTATAACTTCTTCGTTTTAAATCCGTTTTGAGTGATTCAAGTTGCTATGGTTTCATATTGAACTTAAATTTATGAATCTAAACAGAAAAAGTATAAGTTTATAGTCATAAATACAGGTTACAAGTAATTTTTGTAAAGGTAGTCATTTCAGTCAAAAGAACGACGTCTAGATGACCATTTTGGAAAACATACTTTCACTTTGAGTTTAACCATGATTTTTGGATATAGTTTCATGTTCATAATAAAAATCATTTTCCCAGAATAATAGCTTTTAAATCAAAGTTTATCATAGTTTTTAATTATCCAAACCAAAACTGTAACGACCCGACTTTTTCGACTTGCTTTTGTGCCTTGTGTTTTAGCGAAACTGCGTATTTGTGCGTGTTGTGCTACTTTATACTCTGGAACCTTTATATACATAGTTTATTTTCATCTATATGTTAAAACGTGCCTTAGAGTACGTAGGATACTTAACTTGATCACCGGATGCTTTATGACCGTTAGTGTCGCTTAATGTTTCGATTAAACCGCGAACTGCGCGCACGTTTAACTTTTGTCGTAACCGGAAGATTATGACTACGAAATATTAATTATTATTTTATAATAATAATTACTTGGGTTTATGGATGCTTAATTATGCGTAGTAATTTAATTATGCTTACTAGTTAGTCTTGTTGGACTTTCTACCTTGTTGGACTTAAGCCCACCCTACTCTAGCTAGTAGCCCATTTATTTAGCCCACTAATTAATTACTAGTGACCCAATAATAAGTAAGACAAATGCCCATTTATTAGAGGGAACATGCTAGCATTTATGTCAAGTATTATCCTTAATGTTACATGGGATCCCAACATAAGCACCAACTTTAGACAACCATTAACCAAAAAACAACTTTTTGTCCCCCTTGTTCCCCCTCAAATTTTCGGCCACCACCACCATCCCCTCCCTCATTTCCCTATAAATACTAGCCTTTTGCATCTCATTTTACACTTGCTCTCATTTGTATTTCACACACACTTATTCTCCTATCTTCTCTCTAGTCTTTCTCACTCTAAAACTTGTAAGTTTTTGATCTTTTCTTCTTCTTTTCTTCATCATTTTTGAACCATCATCATCATTCTTTAGAAGATCAAGCTTTTTGGCTTTTGATCTTGATTACATCTTGTAGATTCAAACATGGATTTGAATCTTTCAAGAACATGGAAGATTCAAGCTTTTTAGCTTTGAATCTTCACCCACTTTGTAGATCTATATTTTCTTACTTTAATGTTGCTATTTTATTATAAAGATTCAAACTTGTGTTTGTAATCTTCATGTAACTTAAAGATCCAAGCTTTATGCTTCAAGATCTTCAAGAACAATCAAGATGCAAGCTTTCTAGCTTGGATCTTCATATGTTTTGTTGGATTTAAGTTTTCTAACTTATGATCTTATTAATTTGTTATAAAGATCAAAACTTGTGTTTATGGTCTTCATGTAACTTAAAGATCTAAGCTTTATGCTTCAAGATCTTCAAGAACACTAAAGGTTCAAGCTTTCTAGCTTTGTGACCTTATAACTTGTGTGAAAGGGATCCAAGCTCTCTAGCTTAGGGTTCCATCACTTTATTTGACTTAGATCATGTTCATACTTGTTTGATTGTTGTAAAGTTTGTAACTTTGTTTGTAAATAGGACTTGTATTTGTGTTAAGGCTAAGGATATGATGTAACCTTGGTTCATCATCCATCTAAGACTCTTAAATGAGTTGTGTTATTACTTGGTCTTAACATATTGTGTATTGATGGTAGAATCTTGGTCAAAAGTGATGCTAAACAATTAACGAGTTGTACACTTGAAGCTACAAGCATCAAGGATGAGAACCGTGATGTGCATCAAGCACCAAGAACCCCACTGGAGAACTTGTTCACTGTTTTTCAGGATCTTATCAGTAACCTGGGCTACTGGAAGTTGATTTTCAGTTAGTTTGGTTTAAGTAGATGATTTTCCATTTAGACCTCGTACTAATCCGAGTTACGGTTTAGGATTTATGGCCTTCCGAAAGTCGTTACACCCTATTAACATTGTGCTGAAATTTCTGACCTACTCGCACTTAAACTGTCGCCACGGTCAAACGAAGATGAGTTTGGTTCTGGAAATTCGTCAGCAACTAGGGGACTCATATACGGAGCCATAGCCACTGATTACGTATCTTTTCGATTTACGTAGAGGTCGTAACAGTTGACCAAAGTCAGCCTATTGTTTTGATCTCTATTCTTGTCAAACTTACTTAGCTTTTATGATGATGAATGATGATGATGATGACACTTAAACTTATTTTATGCACTATTAGAACTTATAAGGACAACCTACTGACCTAGTAACCTTTGATTTAGGTTGACGACCTTTCGGACCAACTTACTACTTGCATACTTTCATTACCGACTTTACCGCTTTTATCACTGTGAGTTATAGCTTCCCTTTTTACTTATACTATTTTTGGGACTGAGAATACATGCGCTTTTTATGTTTTACTTACTTGACACGAGTACTTAAACTTTACATATGTGTGGGTTATACAACGGCATAAAGATTCCCCTTAGCACGGTAACGTTTAACTATTGGTTTTTGAACCGGTAGACGCGAATATTAGATATGGATCCATAGGGTTTGACATCCCCACTCGGGCTAGTTGCGCTAGCATTTAACGGGTGTTTAATACTTCGAGGACATATGCACTCGCCAGGTGTACTTTTAGGGGGTGATATTTATATTTACATTAAGTCTAGTTACCATGTGCCCACGGTTATACATATGCTTTTCACACTATTTTGAAATATTGAAATCTCGTGGTCAATCTTACATTACTGTTACAACTTAAACTATAGCTCACCAACATTATTGTTGACGTTTTTAAGCATGTTTTCTCAGGTGCTTAGAGGTTTGTTGCTTCCGCTGTTAGACTTGCTATCATGCTGTTTAGACTTGCTGTTAAGGACCTGCTGTGTTAGATAACCGCTGCATAACTTAGAGATGTCTCAATCATGAAACTTTTATTTTGCATTCGCAACTTATGTTATTTGAATAATGACTTTGTAACGAACTTTGTGTCACGTTATCTTTTGTAAACACTATGTTTTTATGAATGTAAACTGGTTTTCAAACAGCATGTAGTACTTGACCGTGTAAAGATCCTGTTGTTGACGAATCGTACACGATGGTTTTGTACGGGGCGTCACAAAAATAGCCCCCGGTTTTACTACGACGGCATACATCCGGTTTTATGGTGTTCTTCGTGTTTCCAGGTTTTAAATTATTAAGTTAGCATATCATATAGATATAGAACATGTGTTTAGATGATTTTAAAAGTTAAGTTAGAAAGATTAACTTTGTTTGCAAACAAGTTTAGAATATACTAAACTATGTTCTAGTGATTACAAGTTTAAATCTTCGAATAAGATAGTTATATATATATGAATCGAATGATGTTATGAATATCATTACTACCTCAGGTTTAGTAGGTAAACCTACTGGAAGTGACAAGAAATGATCTAGCTTCAAAGGATCTTGGATGGCTTGAAAGTTCTTGAAGTAGGATCATGACACAAAAACAAGTTCAAGTAAGATTTTTACTCGAATTAAGATAGTTTATAGTTATAGAAATCGAATCAAAGTTTGAATATGAATATTACCTTGAATAAGAAAGATAACCTACTGTAAATAACAAAGGTTTCTTGATCTTAGATGATTACTTGGAATGGATTAGAAAGCTTGGAAGTAAACTAGTAAACTTGAAAGGATTTTTGAAGTGTTCTTGAAGTGTTCTTCCTATGATGATTATAGCTTGATTCTTGAAGTAATTTTTGATGAAGATGATGATTAGTTTACTGGAAAAATTCGTTCATAAGTGTGTGTAGGTGTTGAGAGAGAATTAGAAAGAGAATTGAAAGTGAAATGGATTGATTGTTGAGTGGTGAATGATGAGTGGTGAGTGGGGTTAAAAAGAGTTCTAGTTAGTTGACTAGTTCATCGTAGAAGTTAAATTTGATTAGTCATGCATGACATAATCAAGAGTGGAATCCATGCTAGTTCCTATTGGTATATACTCATAGTAAGTACGTCTAGAAGCTGTGTATAATACAGATATGAATACTGAATGACTACGAGTAGAATTGTTGATGAAAATGAATGGAAATGTAATTGTAAGCAATTTTGCTAAGTAGAATTACTTTGATATGTGTTTTGAAGTCTCTCAAAAGTGTACTAATACATCTTAATATACTACATGTATATTCATTTTAACTGAGTCGTTAAGTCATCGTTAGTCGTTACATGTAAGTGTTGTTTTTGAAAGCTTTAAGTTAACGATCTCATTTAATGTTGTTGAAAGCTTTAAATCAAATTTTAACACATTTTTAATAAAGTGATATTAACCCTGCCAGAGGCTCTGCCCCTTGGACCCCGCCAGGGGTTGCCACCCCTTGGACCCCGCTATCAGGGGCGCTGCCCCCGAATAATCAAGATAAGTTCAAACAAGTGTGCACTCCACACTTTTCCAAACTTGTTCGATATTTATCAAGGTTATTTAGGTTAACAAATTAATCCCATTACACTTAAATCATATTGGTGACACAAATCACCAACAATGAATATATCATAATATGATACATATGTATTTAGTAAGGCGTTGCTATAACGATAATCGTTATATATATCGTTTCGAGTTTCATAATTCAATAGTCTCATTTTATGTATATAACTCATTGTTAATATACCTAGTGAGATACTTACTTTTCATAATATCATGTTAGCTATATACATATTCATATATATATCATCATATAGTTTTTACAAGTTTTAACGTTCGTGAATCGCCGGTCAACTTGGGTGGTCAATTGTCTACATGAAACCTATTTCAATTAATCAAGTCTTAACAAGTTTGATTGCTTAACATGTTGGAAAAATTTAATCATGTAAATATCAACTTCATTTAATATATATAAACATGGAAAATTTCAGGTCACTACAACAACCTTTATGTTTTAAAATTTATGTTAAAATTATAAATTATATTCCTTTATGATATGATATACCGTCAAATCTTATTTTATCTTAAATCATTTCTGATTTCCGATATCGATAAAATTATATCAGAATGATTCCCCGGTTTCATTTATCTTCATAATGATATTTGATTATTATATGGTCATATGTATATGCAGATTCGCACATTTATGCTTTTAATACGAACATCTCGTGTTATAATAATAGTAGTAGTTTGGATTAATAATTATAATTGTTGGTAAATATGTGCCTATGATTACGGTTTCAGGATAATCTGAAATGTCCCGTTCATATTGATTATAAACGTTCCATATTAATTGATTTCATCGCGAGGTTTTGACCTCTATATGAGACGTTTTTCAAAGACTGCATTCGATTTTAAAACAAACCATAACCTTTAAAATATTACGACGATTATCAAATAATAATAATCTAAAATATAACGTTTTTCACACGACCATTACATAATGGTTTACAATAATATTACACATCAACATAAGTCTTCGAATGCAGTTTTTAAATGCAACAGCGGAAGCTCTTAATAATCACCTGAGAATAAACATGCTTAAAACGTCAACAAAATTGTTGGTGAGTTATAGGTTTAACCTACATATTATTAAATCATAATAATATACCACAAGATTTCATTTTTATAACACATCTCTTATCAGGCATTTCGCAAACAGCATAGATATAAAAATCATTCATATGTTGAACACCTGGTAACCGACGTTAACTTAATGCATAGAATATCCCTAAAATAGAACCTCTCGTCTGTATAATAATCTCGAAGTACTAAACCATCCATAACCTGAATGGGGGTTGTTAAGCCCAATAGATCTATCTTTAGGATTCGTGTCAATTAGGGGCCATTTCCCTAATTCTTAGGCTACCAGACTTGAAGGGCGATATTTGGTTTAATAATCCAACCATAGAATGTAGTTTTACGTACTTGTGTCTATTTTGTAAAACATTTATAAAGCTGCATGTATTCTCATCCCAAAATATTAGATTTTAAAAGTGGGACTATAACTCAGTTTCTCAGATTTTTACTTCGTCGGGAAGTAAGACTTGGCTACTGGTCAATTCACGAACCTATAACAAATATGTACATATATATCAAAGTATGTTCAAAATATATTTATAACATTTTTTAATATGTTTTAATGTTTTAAATATTTTCAGTCAGCTGTCCTCGTTAGTAACCTACAACTAGTTGTCTATAGTTAGATGTACAGAAATAAATTGATATATATTATCTTAACACAATCCACGACCCAGTGTATACATGTCTCAGGCTAGTTCACAACTCAAAGTATATATATTTTTAGAATCAACCTCAACCCTGTATAGCTAACTCCAACATTACTGCATATAGAGTGTCTATGGTTGTTCCAAATAATATATATAGATGGGTCGATATGATATGTCAAAACATTTGCATACGTGTCTATGGTATCCTAAGATTACATAATATATTAGAATACATGTATAATACAATATAAGTTAGCTAGGATATGATTTGTATAGATTTGTTACCAATTTTCACGTAGCTACAACAAGTAAAAATATCCAATCTTGTTTTACCCATAACTTCTTCGTTTTAAATCCGTTTTGAGTGAATCCAATTGCCATGGTTTCATATTGAATTTAAGTTTATGAATCTATACAGAAAATGTATAAGTTTATCATCAGAAATACAGGTTACAAGTCGTTTTTGTAAAGGTAGTCATTTCAGTCGAAAGAACGACGTCTAAATGACCATTTTGGAAAACATACTTCCATTTTGATTTTAATCATGATTTTTGGATATAGTTTCATGTTCATAATAAAAATCATTTTCCCAGAAGAACAACTTTTAAATCAAAGTTTATCATAGTTTTTAATTAACTAACCCAAAACAGCCCGCGGTGTTACTACGACGGCGTATATCCAGTTTTACGGTGTTTTTCGTGTTTTCAGGTTTTAAATCATTAAGTTAGCATATCATATAGATATAGAACATGTGTTTAGTTGATTTTAAAAGTCAAGTTAGAAGGATTAACTTTTGTTTGCGAACAAGTTTAGAATTAACTAAACTATGTTCTAGTGATTACAAGTTTAAACCTTCGAATAAGGTAGTTTTATATATATGAATCGAATGATGTTATGAACATCATTACTACCTCAGGTTTTGTGTCTAAACCCAATGGAAATGAGAAAAATATATCTAGATTCAAAGGATCCTTGGTTGGCTTGAAAGTTCTTGAAGCAGAATCATGACACGAAAACAAGTTCAAGTAAGATTTCCACTCGAAATAAGATTGTTAGAGTTATAGAAATTGAATCAAAGTTTGAATATGAGTATTACCTTGTATTAGAAAGATATATTACTGTAAATAAGAATGATTTCTTGAGGTTGGATGATCACTTTACAAGATTGGAAGTAAGCTAGCAAACTTGGAAGTATTCTTGATTTTATGAAACTAGAACTTTTAGAATTTATGAAGAACACTTTGAACTTGAAGATAGAACTTGAGAGAGATCAATTTGATGAATAAAATTGATGAATGAAAGTGTTTATAGGTGTTTTTGGTCATTGGTATATGGATTAGATATAAAGGATGTGTAATTTTGTTTACATGTAAATAAGTCATGAATGATTACTAATATTTTTGTAATTTTATGAGATATTTCATGCTAGTTGTTAAATGATGGTTCCCACATGTGTTAGGTGACTCACATGGTCTGCTAAGAGCTGATCATTGGAGTGTATATACCAATATTACATACATCTAAAAGCTGTGTATTGTACGAGTACGAATACGGGTGCATACGAGTAGAATTGTTGATGAAACTGAACGAGGATGCAATTGTAAGCATTTTTGTTAAGTAGAAGTATTTTGATAAGTGTCTTGAAGTCTTTCAAAAGTGTATAAATACATATTAAAACACTACATGTATATACATTTTAACTGTGTAGTTAAGTCATCATTAGTCGTTACATGTAAATGTTGTTTTGAAGCCTTTAGGTTAACGATCCTGTTAAGTGTTGTTAACCCATTGTTTATTATATCAAATGAGATGTTAAATTATTACATTATCATGATATTATGATATATTATTATATTTTAATATGATATATATACAATTAAATGTCGTTACAACAATAATCGTTACATATATGTCTCGTTTCGAAATCATTAAGTTAGTAGTCTTGTTTTTACATATGTAGTTCATTATTAATATACTTAATGATATGTTTACTTATTATAATACCATGTTAACTATATATATATATATATATATATATATATATATATATATATATATATATATATATATATATATATATATATATATCCATATATATGACATCATATAGTTTTTACAAGTTTTAACGTTCGTGAATCACCGGTCAACTTGGGTGGTCAATTGTCTATATAAAACCTATTTCAAGTAATCAAGTCTTAACAAGTTTGATTGCTTAACATGTTGGAAGCACTTAATCATATAAATATCAATTTCATTTAATATATATAAACATGGAAAAGTTCGGGTCACTACAGTACCTACCCGTTAAATAAATTTCGTCCCGAAATTTTAAGCAGTTGGAGGTGTTGACGTATCTTCTGGAAATAAATGCGGGTATTTCTTCTTCATCTGATCTTCTCGTTCCCAGGTGAACTCGGGTCCTCTACGAGCATTCCATCGAACCTTAACAATTGGTATCTTGTTTTGCTTGAGCCTTTTAACCTCACGATCCATTATCTCGACGGGTTCTTCAATGAATTGTAGTTTTTCATTGATTTTAATTTTGTCTAAAGGAATAGTGAGATCTTCTTTAGCTAAGCACTTCTTCAGATTCGAGATGTGAAAGGTATTATGCACATTGACGAGTTGTTGAGGTAATTCAAGTCGGTAGGCTACTGGTCCGACACGGTCTAAAATCTTGAATGGTCCAATGTATCTTGGATTTAGTTTCCCCCGTTTACCAAATCGAACAACGCCTTTCCAAGGCGAAACCTTAAGCATGACCATCTCCCAAATTTCAAATTCTATATCTTTCCTTTTAAGGTCCGCGTAGCTCTTTTGTCGACTCTGAGCGGTTTTCAACCGTTGTTGAATTTGGATGATTTTCTCTGTAGTTTCTTGGATTATCTCCGGACCCGTAATCTGTCTATCCCCCAATTCATTCCAACAAATTGGAGATCTGCACTTTCTACCATAAAGTGCTTCGAACGATGCCATTTCAATACTCGAGTGGTAACTGTTGTTGTAGGAAAATTCTGCTAATGGTAGATGTCGATCCCAACCGTTTCCAAAATCAATAACACATGCTCGTAGCATGTCTTCAAGAGTCTGTATTGTCCTTTCACTCTGCTCATCGGTTTATGGATGATAGGCAGTACTCATGTCTAGACAAGTTCCTAATGCTTGTTGTAATGTCTGCCAAAACCTTGAAACAAATCTGCCATCCCTATCAGAGATAATAGAGATTAGTATTCCATATCTGGAAACGACTTCCTTCAAATACAGTCGTGCTAACTTCTCCATCTTGTCATCTTCTCTTATTGGCAGGAAGTGTGCTGATTTGGTGAGACGATCAACTATTACCCAAATAGTATCAAAACCACTTGCAGTCCTTGGCAATTTAGTGATGAAATCCATGGTAATGTTTTCCCATTTCCATTCCGGGATTTCAGGTTGTTGAAGTAGACCTGATGGTTTCTGATGCTCAGCCTTGACCTTAGAACACGTCAAACATTCCCCTACATATTTAGCAACATCGGCTTTCATACCTGGCCACCAAAAATGTTTCTTGAGATCTTTCTACATCTTCCCCGTTCCAGGATGTATTGTGTATCTCGTTTTATGAGCTTCTCTAAGTACCATTTCTCTCATATCTCCAAATTTTGGTACCCAAATTCTTTCAGCCCTATACCGGGTTCGGTCTCCCCGAATATTAAGATACTTCTCCTATCCTTTGGGTATTTCATCCTTTAAATTTCCCTCTTTTAAAACTCCTTGTTGCGCCTCCTTTATTTGAGTAGTAAGCTTAATGTGAATCATTATATTCATAGCTTTTACTGGAATGGGTTCTATATCCTTTCTACTCAAAGCGTCGGCTACCACATTCGCCTTCCCCGGGTGATAACGAATCTTAAAGTCGTAATTATTCAACAATTCAATCCACCTGCGCTGCCTCATGTTCAGTTGTTTCTGATTAAATATATGTTTAAGACTTTTGTGGTCGGTATATATAATACTTTTGACTCCATATAAGTAGTGCCTCCAAGTCTTTAATGCAAACACAACAGCGCCTAATTCCAAATCGTGTGTCGTATAATTTTGCTCGTGAATATTCAATTGTCTAGACGCATAAGCAATTACCTTCGTTCGTTGCATTAATACACAACCGAGGCCTTGCTTTGAGGCATCACAATATATTACAAAATCATCATTCCCTTCAGGCAATGACAATATAGGTGCCGTAGTTAACTTTTTCTTCAACAATCGAAACGCTTTTTCTTGTTCATCCTTCCATTCAAATTTCTTCCCTTTATGCGTTAATGCAGTCAAGGGTTTTGCTATTTTGGAAAAATCTTGGATGAATCTTCTATAGTAGCCAGCCATTCCTAAAAATTGGCGTATATGCTTCGGAGTTTTAGGGGTTTCCCACTTTTCAACGGTCTCAATCTTTGCCTGATCCACCTGAATACCTTCTTTGTTCACTATGTGACCGAGGAATTGAACTTCTTCCAACCAAAATGCACACTTTGAAAACTTAGCGTACAGTTTTTCTTTCCTCAACAACTCTAGCACTTTTCTCAAATGTTCTTCGTGCTCTTGATCATTCTTTGAGTAGATAAGTATGTCATCAATGAAAACAATGACAAACTTGTCGAGATATGGCCCACACACATGGTTCATGAGGTCCACGAACACAGCTGGTGCGTTAGTCAATCCAAACAGCATAACCATAAACTCGTAACGACCGTAAAGCGTTCTGAAAGCAGTCTTCGGAATATCGTCCTCCTTCACCCGCATTTGATGATACCCAGAACGTAAATCAGTCTTCGAATAAACTGACGAGCCTTGTAATTGATCAAATAAGTCGTCGATTCTCGATATTGGGTAACGGTTCTTGATGGTAAGTTTGTTCAACTCTCGGTAGTCGATACACAACCTGAATGTACCATCCTTCTTTTTGACAAACAAAACAGGAGCTCCCCATGGTGATGTACTTAGTCGTATGAAACTACACTCTAGAAGTTCTTGTAATTGGCTTTGAAGTTCCTTCATTTTGCTGGGTGCGAGTCTGTATGGAGCACGAGCTATTGGTGCAGCTCCCGGTACAAGATCTATTTGAAATTCAACGGATCGGTGTGGAGGTAATCCCGGTAATTCTTTCGGAAATACATCGGGAAATTCTTTTGCGACGGGAACATCATTGATGCTCTTTTCTTCAGTTTGTACTTTCTCTACGTGTGCTAGAACAACATAGAAACCCTTTCTTATTAACTTTTGCGACTTCAAATTACTAATAAGATTTAGCTTTGCGTTGCTCTTTTCTCCGTACACCATTAAGGGTTTTCCTTCTTCTCGTACAATGCGAATTGCATTTTTGTAACATACGATCTCTGCATTCACCTCTTTCAACCAGTCCATGCCGATTATCACATCAAAACTCCCTAACTCTACTGGTATCAAATCAATCTTAAATGTTTCGCTAACCAGTTTAATTTCTCGATTCCGACATATATTATCTGCTGCAAATAATTTTCCATTTGCTAATTCTAGTATAAACTTATTATCCAAAGGTGTCAATGGACAACTTAATTTAGCACAGAAATCCTTACTCATATAGCTTCTATCCGCACCCGAATCAAATAAAACATAAGCAGATATATTGTCAATAAGAAACGTACCCGTAACAAGCTCCGGGTCTTCCTGCGCTTCAACCGCATTAATGTTGAAGACTCTTCCTCGGCCTTGCCCATTATTATCCCCCTGATTTGGATTCATATTTTTTTAATGGCCCTTCTTCCCGCATCCGAAACAGGTAATGTCTGCATAACTTGTTCCGGCATTATTTGTTCCCTTAGCCATTGATTCGTAGATTTCGCACTTTGTCGCACCATGGCCCTTTCTATTACACTTAGTACACACTGCTGTACAGAGCCCAGTTGGATGGTATCCTTCACATCTCTGGCAGAATTTCTGCCTCTTGTTGTTATTATTGGGATTGTTGTTGTTGCGGTTGTTATTGTTGTTGAAATAGTTGTTGTAGTTGTTGCTGGGGTGGTTGTTGTTATTGTTGTTGTTGTTTTTGTTGTTGCTGCGTTTGTTGTTGCGAAAATTGGTGCGATTGTAGTTATGATTGTTGGGTTGATTATTGAAATTGTGACCCTTGTCACTGGTTTCTTCACATTTCCTCTTGACTTGTTTCGTATTGGCTTCTTCGGCCGCCTGTTCTTTAATCCTTTCCTCAATTTGATTTATAAGTTTATGAGCCATTCGACTTGCTTTTTGTATGGAGGCAGGCTCGTGTGAACTTATATCCTCTTGGATCCTTTCCGGTAACCCTTTTACAAATGCGTCGATTTTCTCTTCTTCATCTTCGAACGCTCCCGGACACAATAGGCACAACTTTGTGAATCGTCGTTCGTACGTAGTAATATCAAACCCTTGTGTTTGTAACCCTCTAAGCTCTACCTTGAGCTTATTGACCTCGTTTCTGGGACGGTACTGCTCGTTCATTAAGTGTTTGAATGCTGACCATGGTAGTGCATAAGCAGCATCTTGTCCCACTTGTTCGAGATAGGTATTCCACCATGTTAACGCAGTACCTGTGAAGGTATGCGTGGCATACTTTACCTTATCTTCCTCAGCACATTTGCTTATAGCAACACAGATTCAACTTTTCGGTCCATCATTTCAGTTTGACTGGTCCTTCAGTTCCATCGAATTCCAGAGGTTTACAGGCAGTGAAAGCCTTGTAGGAGCATCCTACATGGTTTCCTGTGGAGTTAACTCCACTGCTAGACCCTGAGTTATTGTTATTTTGCATTGCAGCCTGTACTACGGCTATATTTGCTGTAAGGAAAGCACGGAAGTCTTCCTCACTCATGTTCAAGTTCTGACGAGTAGTCGGTGCCATTTCCTTCAAAAATAGCCAAAAGAATTAAGTTAATCATATAGAATATTAAGAGTAGTTAATAGTATCCCGTAGTATAATATGAACTCATTTATAAAAGCTTTTTCTTCATATTAGCGTTTTATAAGTTTTAATTCGGGTAATACGTACCTGTTAAGTTCATACTTAGTAGCTAACATACAATTCAACTACTACAATTCTATATGAAAACTGATTATAATAATATTTCACATTCAAACTTTTATACAATATTTTGCAAACTTACAATACCGCTATTTTACATATAGCATGTAATATAGCACATAAAAACTCTGATACAAAACAGTTGCAAAGACAATTCTAGTTAATACGCAAGTCGTTCAACAAAGGCAATAAAGACACATAATTCATACGTCCAGAAACAAGTCATGCATTCTGGTTTTACTATGACTACTTCCCATCCTTGGTCTTGTGGAACATAACCGTTATGACCGTTGACAAGACAGCATGTTGTAATGTCGTCAAAAGGACGAGGGTTTCGTAATGTCCAACAGCCCCGTAATAATCTAAAAACCTTGTTTCTCATCTCCACTACCGAGTCCATCACTTGTGGGAATGTTTTATTTAAAAGTTGCAACACAATGTTCTTTTTCTCAATTTGATGAGAAGCGAACATTATTAACCCATAAGCATAACATGCTTCTTTATGTTGCATGTTAGAAGCTCTTTCTAACTCATGAAATCCTATGTTGGGATATGTTGAGTCAAAATAGGTTCTTAACCCGTAGTGTAAAATTGCATTTGGGTTCCCCGCATTTAACGCTTTAAAGAAAACACGACGTAACTTACGGTCTCCCCAATGTGATATACCCCACCTATCAAAGGAAAGCCTTTTATAAACTATGGCATTTCTGGAAAGTCTTTCAAATGTTTGACAAGTTAATTTCGCCATAACTAAATGTGCTGATGAATTCTGACCGACTCTAGACAGGATTTCCTCAATCATATCCTCTGGTAGGTCTTCTAAAATATTCGGTTGTCTACCCTTAACGTCCATTTTGTTTTTATACTGTAAAATAGACAAGGATTAGATTCGTAAAAGATAATTAACAAACAATACAAGCAATTTTTACATAGAACATAAAAGTATAAGCACACTATATTACATATATTACATAACATGATTACAACTCTTTAATCCGACTCACTCGTTTCTTCTTCTTCGGACTTGGTTTGTTTTGCTAATTTCCTAGGGATATATGATGCTCCCCTAACACGAGCTATCATTTTCCACAATCGTTTAGAAAAACCTGGTGGTTTAGAGGTTCCTGGGTCATTGTTACATTTTAGGAAATACGGATGTTGCCGATACATATAAAGTTCATCGGGGTTGGAATCGGGTTTCTTTATTTTTATACCTTTTCCCTTATTATTTTCTTTCGCTTTATTAAATTGGGTCGAGGTAATTTCTATAACATCATCGGAATCCTCATCGGGATCCGATTCATCGAAAAATTGATAATCTTCTCAATATTTTGCTTCCTCGGCGGAAACACCATTGACCATTATTAACTTTGGTCCGTTGGTTGAGGATTTTCTTTTATTTAATCGATTTACTATAGGTATCAATATTTCTTCTTCCGGAACCTCTTCTTCTTTCGGTTCCTCCTCTTCTGATTCCTCATCTTCTGGTTCCTCTTCTTCTGGTTCCTCTTCTTCCGGTTCTTCTTCTTCCGGTTCCTCTTCGGGAATTTGTGAATCTTCCCAAATTATATTCGACTCTTCATTATTATTAGGTGAGTCGATGGGATTTGTACTAGTGGTAGACATCTATCACACAATATCAAACACATTAAGAGGTTAATATATCACATAATATTTACATGTTAATAATATATAATTTCCAACAAAAGTGTTAAGCAATCGTTTTTAAAGAAAAAAGGTCGAAGTCCAGACTCACTAATGTATCCTAACAAACTCGATAAGACACACTAATGCAAATTTCTGGTTCTCTAAGACCAACGCTCGGATACCAACTGAAATGTCCCGTTCATATTGATTATAAACGTTCCATATTAGTTGATTTCGTCGCGAGGTTTTGATCTCTATATGAGAAGTTTTTCAAAGACTGCATTCGATTTTAAAACAAACCATAACCTTTAAAATATTACGACGATTATCAAATAATGATAATCTAAAATATAGTGTTTTTCACACGACCATTACATAATGGTTCACAATAATATTACACATCAACATAAGTCTTCGAATGCAGTTTTTAAACAATATTATACAAGCATGGACTCCAAATCTTGTCCTTAATTTAGTATACAACAGCGAAAGCTCTTAATAATCACCTGAGAATAAACATGCTTAAAACGTCAACAAAATTGTTGGTGAGTTATAGGTTTAACCTACATATTATTAAATCATAATAATAGACCACAAGATTTCATTTTTATAACACATCTCTTATCAGGCATTTAGCAAACTGCATAGATATAAAAATCATTCATATGTTGAACACCTGGTAATCGACGTTAAATTAATGCATAGAATATCCCCAAAACAGAACCTCTCATCTGTATAATAATCTCGAAGTACTAAACCATCCATAACCTGAATGGGGGTTATTAAGCCCAATAGATCTATCTTTAGGATTCGCGTCAATTAGGGGCCATTTCCCTAATTCTTAGGCTACCAGACTTGAAGGGCGATATTCGGTTTAATAATCCAACCATAGAATGTAGTTTTGCGTACTTGTGTCTATTTTGTAAAATATTTATAAAGCTGCATGTATTCTCATCCCGAAATATTAGATTTTAAAAGTGGGACTATAACTCACTTTCACAGATTTTTACTTCGTCGGGAAGTAAGACTTGGCCACTGGTCGATTCACGAACCTATAACAAATATGTACATATATATCAAAGTATGTTCAAAATATATTTACAACATTTTTAAAATATGTTTTAATGTTTTAAATATTTTCAGTCAGCTGTCCTCGTTAGTAACCTATAACTAGTTGTCCATAGTTAGATGTACAGAAATAAATTGATATATATTATCTTGACCCAATCCATGACCCAGTGTATACATGTCTCAGGCTAGATCACAACTCAAAGTATATATATTTTTGGAATCAACCTCAACCCTGTATAGCTAACTCCAACATTACTGCATATAGAGTGTCTATGGTTGTTCCAAATAATATATATAGATGGGTCGATATGATATGTCAAAACATTTGCATACGTGTCTATGGTATCCCAAGATTACATAATATATTAGAATACATGTATAATACAATATAAGTTAGCTAGGATATGATTTGTATAGATTTGTTACCAATTTTCACGTAGCTACAACAAGTAAAAATATCCAATCTTGTTTTACCCATAACTTCTTCGTTTTAAATCCGTTTTGAGTGAATCCAATTGCTATGGTTTCATATTGAACTTAAGTTTATGAATATATATAGAAAAAGTATAAGTTTATAGTCGGAAATACAGGTTACAAGTCGTTTTTGTAAAGGTAGTCATTTCAGTTGAAAGAACGACGTCTAGATGACCATTTTGGAAAACATACTTCCATTTTGAGTTTAATCATGATTTTTGGATATAGTATCATGTTCATAAGAAAAATCATTTTCCCAGAAGAACAACTTTTAAATCAAAGTTTATCATAGTTTTTAATTAACTAACCCAAAACAGCCCGCGGTGTTACTACGACGGCGTATATCCAGTTTTACGGTGTTTTTCGTGTTTTCAAGTTTTAAATCATTAAGTTAGCATATCATTTAGATATAGAACATGTGTTTAGTTGATTTTAAAAGTCAAGTTAGAAGGATTAACTTTTCTTTGCGAACAAGTTTAGAATTAACTAAACTATGTTCTAGTGATTACAAGTTTAAACCTTCGAATAAGGTAGTTTTATATATATGAATCGAATGATGTTATGAACATCATTACTACCTCAGGTTTTGTGGATAAACCCACTGGAAATGAAAAAAATATATCTAGCTTCAAAGGATCCTTGGTTGGCTTGAAAGTTCTTGAAGCAGAATCATGACACGAAAACAAGTTCAAGTAAGATTTCCACTCGAAATAAGATTGTTAGAGTTATAGAAATTGAATCAAAGTTTGAATATGAGTATTACCTTGTATTAGAAAGATATCTTACTATAAATAAGAAAGATTTCTTGAGGATGGATGATCACTTTACAAGATTGGAAGTAAGCTAGCAAACTTGGAAGTATTCTTGATTTTATGAAACTAGAACTTATAGAATTTATGAAGAACACTTAGAACTTGAAGATAGAACTTGATAGAGATCAATTTGATGAAGAAAATTGATGAATGAAAGTGTTTTAGGTGTTTTTAGTCGTTGGTATATGGATTAGATATAAAGGATGTGTAATTTTGTTTACATGTAAATAAGTCATGAATGATTACTAATATTTTTGTAATTTTATGAGATATTTCATGCTAGTTTCCAAATGATGGTTCTCACATGTGTTAGGTGACTCACATTGGCTGCTAAGAGCTAATCATTGGAGTGTATATACCAATAGTACATACATCTAAAAGCCGTGTATTGTATGAGTACGCATACGGGTGCATACGAGTAGAATTGTTGATGAAACTGAACGAGGATGTAATTGTAAGCATTTTTGTTAAGTAGAAGTATTTTGATAAGTGTCTTGAAGTCTTTCAAAAGTGTATAAATACATATTAAAACACTACATGTATATACATTTTAACTGAGTCGTTATGTCATCGTTAGTCGTTACATGTAAATGTTGTTTTGAAGCCTTTAGGTTAATGATCCTGTTAAGTGTTGTTAAACCATTGTTTATTATATCAAATGAGATGTTAAATTATTACATTATCATGATATTATGATATATTAATATATCTTAATATGATATATATACAATTAAATGTCGTTACAACGATAATCGTTACATATATGTCTCATTTCGAAATCATTAAGTTAGTAGTCTTGTTTTTTCATATGTAGTTCATTGTTAATATACTTAATGATATGTTTACTTATCATAATACCATGTTAACTATATATATATATATATATATATATATATATATATATATATATATATATATATATATATATATATATATATATATATATATATATATATATATATATATATATATATATATATATATATGACATCATATAGTTTTTACAAGTTTTAACATTCGTGAATCACCGGTCAACTTGGGTGGTCAATTGTCTATATAAAACCTATTTCAATTAATCAAGTCTTAACAAGTTTGATTGCTTAAAATGTTGGAAACACTTAATCATATAAATATCAATTTCATTTAATATATATAAACATGGAAAAGTTCAGGTCACTACAGTATCATCCTGAGTTAATTGCTAAACAAGTATCAAATCGTTGTTGATATTGTTATTGGGATTTGGTTTATGATTTAGCATATAAGGTGTTTGGTTTAATGCTTATGTGAACTGATATTGTCATGTGGTTGTGTCTATCTGTATGTACAACATTAAAATTTGATAAATAATAAGATGTGTCAAAATT
This sequence comes from Rutidosis leptorrhynchoides, assembly GCF_046630445.1. NCBI lineage: Eukaryota > Viridiplantae > Streptophyta > Magnoliopsida > Asterales > Asteraceae > Rutidosis > Rutidosis leptorrhynchoides. The sequence continues at coordinate 266,137,684 of NC_092333.1, read as the reverse complement.
CAGTCTGATAGTTTATTTGGTTGAATTCGATCGATTTGTAGCAATGTTTTTATATTATTCATACAGAATTATATATCTATTTCATAATTCATCTTCCTATAGCATTAGTCGCATACTCAATTTCAAGCAACATAACTATAAGATAACATGATCATGAATATCTATAATTGTCAAATATGATACAGTAATTGAAGTTACATGTTCGTCACTATTCATGGGTGTTTCTATGTAGAAGATTGACCACGTAATCATTTTATTCAGGTTTGTTGTAACACCCCATATTTTAGGTGAGTAACGACGTTTTAGATGTCGTTGATAAAAGTGCCACTAATTTGAGTTAAAGACTTGTGCAGATTTTGTTAATTAAAGGAGTTATAACACCTAGTTTTTTATGTATGGAATGACGTTCCAAAGAGGAGGAACGACGTTCCAGGTGAAGGAACGACGTTCCAAAACCAGGAACGACATTGTGATCAAGGGAAATGGGTACCATTGAACAGAACAAGTTAGAGGCCATTTCAGGAACGACGTTCCTCTCAAATGGAATGACGTTCTTAATTTGGAACGACGATCCATGGTATGGAACGACATTCTGACGACAGATCTGTGTTTATAACCCGTTTTTAGGAGTTTTAAATGAGGGGCAATTGGGTCTTTTCACTTATAGACGAGCTTATACCTGGTGAACTGATCCTAATCTCATTCATACTTCATTCCATACCTACTCAATTGTGATGACCCGGGAATTTCCAACCAAATTTAAACTTAATCTTATATGATTTCGATACGATAAGCAAAGTCTATTAAACTGAGTCTCATAATGTTTGAACTATTTTCATGAATGCATTTGACTATTCCCGACGATTCACGAACAACTAAATGTAAATAGATACATACATACACACACACACACACACACACACACACACACATATATATATATATATATATATATATATATATATATATATATATATATATATATATACATATCTATAAGGCGTATAGAATATAAGTAGTGAATGTTTGTAATAACCATTTGTTGCTTCAAATGATATGTAACCAGTTTAATTCGAACTCATAAATTTCTATACATGGTTATGAATATTGTAACAATTTATAATTGTTATATGTAGAAATTTATTTAAATAATTCCAGGTTAAAAAAAATAATTGTCGAATTAACACTAATATTATTATTACTAATTCCATTATTATTATTAATATTAATATTAATATTAATACTATTAATATTATTATTAGTATTGTTATTATTAGTAATTTTAATACTTTTAATATTAACAGTATTATTATTATAATTACATTTTTTGTAATTATTAATAATTTATATAGACAAATTTTATGCAAAATTCGCTTTCTATCAAAACAACTTTTATTCCGTTTTCTGTTCACTTGTGTGTTTATGTCGACAAAGGAGAAGATATCTATATGTTTCACTGTTTGCTTTATCTGTCTTTTATCACCAATTCAATAAACACGAAACACGGACATAAAATCCGTGAATGATGAATAATCAATTCAGTGGTACTGTGTTTGTTTCTTTAAGCCTTCACCTTCTTTCTATATATAAATATATATATACTTATGGATATGAGATATTAACTTGACCAAGCATCATCACCTCTTCCTCTATTCTTGTTCTGTCAACCGAAGCCTCCATCACCACCTTGCTTTATTTTTTTTTTCCTACCATCAACAAAGCACCACCGGTTCCATTTTTTTTTCTTTTTCTTATTCGGTGTTATGAACCCACACGAACATATGTAACTATATTGTGTGCTACTTGGGTTGCTTCTGTTCGTTCTCTACCCGATCGAACCCATCAACAAAATATATGCACCTTACACGGTTTACAGCCACCATCACCAATTCACCCAAACCCTCAAACTCACTTAATGTTTTTCTGTTTTTCTTCGATGGATACAACTGCAATACTTCTGTAAGTACTTCTATTACATCTGTCAACTGCTATTCTCGTTACCTACTGCTACTATTTTCCTGTTTCTAAATAGTCTCCTTTAATTGCCAAAGTCCCTTCAACCCCCACTTCAAATCCATTAAACCGTCACCCATTTGATCACCACCATTATCATCACAACCTCCACGACTACCACCTGTTGCTACAATAATAAACGTTGTTGCAACCCCAACCGTCACCCTTGTTACTGCTAGTTACAACTGTGAAACAACAATATCACAATCACCATCGGAGACCATTTAATCATCACTTTCGTTTCTGAAATGCCGTACTAACTCATGCGAACTACAAACTCCTGCAAACCTGAAATCTTATTGTTACTGCTACTGCCGTTCTTATCTTTCTTTTCTCTCTGAAACTTTGAACGAACAAAGATATATGAAGGTCATGATTAAATAAATATGATACTTGAGATAAATAGAAAGAATGCTTTTGTAATAAATTAGTACTAGTGGGTTTTGCAAGTTGGGCACATCCCATCCCATCTTTTATTATTTGGCCGACAAAAAAAAAAAATATAACAATTTAAAATGGAGTGGGGTTTGGAAAAGTGTTTAAGCAATGAGTGATAAGAATACATGATAGCTACTGCGAATGTGTTTTTTTATTTATTTATTTATCGGACTACAAGAGAATAACCATCGATTTTGATTCTCTGATGGGCTGCCGAGGACCATTTGGGCCGAGGTGATCAGTGGGCCAAGTTGTTTAGTAGGGGTGAAACTAATTCGATGATCAACTACTAAACGCAAATGATATACGGGATGAGTGATCTTGACATCACGATTATGATGATGATAATAAGATTATGATGATAACGTTGTAAATGATGATACAAAAGAATGGCGTGATGTATGATAAAATATAATCGTGATGATGACGATTGAATTATGATGGGTCACGATAACAAGATGATGATCCTGGTTCACTAGTGATGGATGGAACTGTGATGTTAGATGATGTTGGTAATGGCAACGATGATGATAATAATCATGAAGACGATGATGTGCAGCGAAGAAGATCATAAACGAATGATAGTGATGATACATAAAATGTTAACGCGATGATGAAACATGAAGTAATGTCGATGATGTTATGATTATGATTATTATGATGATTATGATGATGTTAAGTGAAGATGATGAGGATAATGTGATTAAGATGAAGATGATGACATACATTCCCTTTTTGTTATATAAATATAAATGCAAATTATTACATGTAAATAATAACGGTTCAATGGTTTCGGACGTGGGTGTTTAAGCGAGAGGTCTCGGGTTCGAATTCGAGCATAGGCATTTTTTTTGGAACTTTTTCCTTGAAAGGTAGTTATTATTATTACCCTTTTTATTATTATTATTAATTACTGTGGATATTATAAATATTATAATTACTAACATATGTAGTAATTTAACATTTTTTATATATTATGATTCTAGTTACAATTAGGGATATTATTGTTGTTATTGTTAAGATAATTATTATAATTACTAATAAAAGTATTAGTTACCATTTATTATTATCATAATCACAATTACAAATATGATGATGATGATGATGATTATTATTATTATTATTATTATTATTATTATTATTATTATTATTATTATTATTATTACTATTATTATTATTATTATTATTATTATTGTCATTATTAATAATATTATCATTACTAGTATTATTATTAAACAATATTATTATTAATGCTATCATTAGTATTATTATAAGTATTACTAATATCATTATTATTATTATTATTATTATAAATTATACGATTTTTGTATTATTATTATTAGTAATATGATTAGTATTATTATTATTATTATTATTATTATTATTATTATGAAAATAAAATTTTATTGACGTTGTTAAGGTTATAAGTATAAAAATAAGGTTATTTATATAAAAATATATTTAATACACATAACGTAACTATATTAAAAATTCTATATATAAAATGAGAATATATAATAAATAATGAAACTTATAAAATTATTAAATATAACAACTACATCACTAATAACAACATATAGATTTATTCGATTACAATTATATGTTTTAATATAGATATACAATTGATATAGGTTCTTGAATCCGAGGCCAACCCTGCATTGTTCAATATAGTCATATGTATTTTTACTACAAAATACATTAGGTGAGTTTCATTTGCTCCCCTTTTACTCTTTACATTTTTGGGGCTGAGAATACATGCAAATGCTTTATTAATTATTTTACAATAATTATATGCGTGAGTTTCATTTGCTCCCCTTTTACTCTTTACATTTTTGGGGCTGAGAATACATGCAAATGCTTTATTAACTGTTTTACAATAATTATATGCGTGAGTTTCATTTGCTCCCCTTTTACTCTTTACATTTTTGGGGCTGAGAATACATGCAAATGCTTTATTAACTGTTTTACAATAATTATATGCGTGAGTTTCATTTGCTCCCCTTTTACTCTTTACATTTTTGGGGCTGAGAATACATGCAAATGCTTTATTAACTATTTTACAATAATTATATGCGTGAGTTTCATTTGCTCCCTTTTTAAATGCTTTCGCAATATATATTTTTGGGACTGAGAATACATGCGCTGCTTTTATAACTGTTTTACAAAATAGACACAAGTACTTAAAACTACATTCTATGGCTGGATTATTAAACCGAATATGCCCCTTTTTAATAAGTCTGGTAATCTAAGAATTAGGGAACAGACACCCTAATTGACGCGAACTCTAAAGATAGATCTATCGGGCACAACAAGCCCCATCCAAAGTACCGGATGCTTTAGTACTTCGAAATTTATATCATGTCCGAAGGAGGATCCCGGAATGATGGGGATATTCTTATATGCATATTGTGAATGTCGGTTACCAGGTGTTCAATCCATATGAATGATATTTTGTCTCTATGTGTAATGACCCGCACTTTTTCGATCGTTCTATACTTATAAGATTAATATTTACATAAATTAAACCTTACCAACATGATAAGCAATCCAAATTGTTGAGACTTATGTTTTTGAAATGAGTTTTACACAACGTTTGACCGTCTAGTTTGACCGATGATATCACGAACTATATAACATATGATAATTATACGTTTGTGTATATATATGTATATATACATATTTAACATGATCTAAGGATGTTTTAATATCTCATTTTGTATTAATAACAATAAGTTATAAGTATATTTTGAAACTACTAACTTAAGTTTTCAAAACGATAACCATACGTAACGTTATTTGACATAAATACTTATAACATATAATGTTTATACATATATCGTATATGTAATGTATTTAATCACTTTTAAAGACTTAAATACATAAAACAATATAAGTATATTCACAAAAGATAGCTATATTTGAATTCTCATTATATTTTTCACAAGATTTTCTATACGTATATCTAGAGTATATGTACTCGTATCATACCTAGCTTCTATACATATTTACTATTGGTATATACACATCAAATCACCACCAACCAGCCCTTGTTCATGCCTTATGTATAAGGTAACTCTCTTGTTCATGCCTTATGTATAAGGTAACTACTTTTGATGTTTAGTATGACTAATTACATAAAAATACAACATGAAATTTTGTCCATGTTTTTCCATTAATCATGTTTTTATGGCCTTAAATACGTCTTCCATTTTCAAATTTTATTACCTCATTTCTTTAACCAAAAACATACTCTTAAGAAACTCCATAACCATTCAGCTAGTACCATGAAGATCTAGCCATAAAAACATCACTTAAACACCATAAGAAAAACCTTACAAAAACACTTCAAGAATCCTTTCAAGAACACAAGTTTACTTCCAATCTTTCATCCAACTCCATCACTCTTTTGGTTCTAGATTTTTACTTCTCTTTTACAGCAATCTTGTCCAAGTAACTTGAGGTAGTAACTTTGTTCATAACCTTATTCGATTCATATATATATAGCTATCTTATTTTGTGGTATAAAATTTTAACAACAAGAACATAGTTTGAATGTTTTCAAACTTGTTTGCAAACTAAATAGATCCTTCTCACTTAACTTTTAAAATACTTCAAGACCTGTAATATATCATAAATATATGCTAATTTAACAAGGTATAACTTGGTTTTTCAAAGAACACCTTAAAAACTGAATTTACGACGTCGGAGTGCAACCGGGGGTTGTTTTGGGTTGGATAATTAAAAACCATCTTAAACTTTGAATTGGAGGTTTATTTTCTGGAAAAATGATTTTTACTATGAATATGATAACACATAAAAATTTCATGATTTAACTCAAAGTATAAGTATTTTTAGAAAAATAATCATTTAAGGTTGTTTACATGATGGAAAATGATTAACTTCATAAGTTTCACTAAAGTTTGACCTATGACCTGTGATTTTGAATACAAACTAAGGTATTTACAGTTCATAGTCTTAAAGAGGGACTCGATCCAAGGAAGTGGCAAGTTGAATCAACGAAAACGGAGTTGTAACGAAGAAACTATGACCAAAACGAGATCGGATATCTAAGACTAGTTTAGCTACGAAAATAATTGGAGAAAATTAAATAAATCACATCTTTTTAAAATAACATGATATTTTATATATATGTACTCATAATTTAATTTTATATGGTTCAGGATCACCCGTAAACAATACGAGAAGATTAATTATAAGATCCCATGATTGTACGCAACACGTCATTTGACAACACCGGTACTTTATGTACGCAACACGTCATTTGACAACACCGGTACCGTGGGTCAAGATTAATCTCGACCAATACATATACGATGGGGGTTTTTATTTATTTCATTGGAGGTTTATTAAACACCTAAAAATGAACCATTAAAATTGAATTACTAACATCGGACTGCTAACTACGGACTAAGGAATTATTAAAAGTATTAAAAGTATTATAAGTATATATATGTGACGTTTGTTTAAAAAGAAAAGGTATTGATATATTATATATGGATAGGTTCGTGATATCAATCGGAGACCAAGTCAAAATTACATATCTTCAAGACGAAAGTGAGTATATAGTCCCACTTTTAAACTCTAAGTATTTCGGGATGAGAATACATGTATTTTATGTTTTACGTTATGGACACAAGTAACTGAAAAATATATTCTACGTTGAGTTGTACCACTGGCATACTTCCCTGTAGCTTGGTAACTGTTATTTACAGCGGTATTGTAAACGCGAATCCTGTTGATAGATCTATCGGGCCTGACAACCCCAACCGGACTGGACGACCAGTATTCAACGGTTGCACAGTACTTCGTTTTGTGACTACACTTGGTACGGTGTAGTAAGATTTCATAATAAAGGGAATATGCGACGTGATTAAATGTTAAGTATGGTTACCAAGTGCTCAACCACTTAGAATATTTTTATTAAAACGTTTATATATGAAATCTTGTGGTCTATATATATATATATATATTGCTGCCGGCATTAAACCTATATCTCACCAACTTTATGTTGACGTTTTAAGCATGTCTATTCTCAGGTGATAATTAGAAGCTTCCGCTGCAACATGTTGAATTTAAGCAAGATCTTGAGTATGCATATTTGTGTCAAAAATAAAACTGCATATCCGAGGAATTGTAATGTAAAATATGCTAGAAATCGTATTGTTATCATCACATGTAAAGTTTGTAAGTCTAAGATTATCGCTAAATGATA